>NC_088397.1:60257023-60517023 GCF_034236695.1 Oncorhynchus nerka
AGATGAGACCTTAAATTGTTGTGAATCAGACCCCAATTTGAAGTGGTCACTCATATTTCATGTTTTCCCTCAACATTAGTTCACATTATACTCTGGCAACACAAAGCTCAGCCATGGAATGTCTGGGCAGCAGAGTCCTCCTTTCTCTCTCTCTCTCTCTCTCTCTCTCTCTCTCTCTCTCTCTCTCTCTCTCTCTCTCTCTCTCTCTCTCTTTCTCTCAGGGAGGGTCGATTTTTATTTTACAATAGGAACTGTCTTTTAGACGTTTTTATGTTGTAATGGTTGGCCAGGACCAGCTTCCTCTAATTTCTGCAGGCACAACTATGCAGAAAAGTACTCAGCCTAGTGTAGAGTTTGGGACCTTTGTCTTGAGTGGTTATGTCAGTATGTATTTGTTCAGTATACTGTATGAGATGTACTTCTGCATTTTAGATAAATGTCCTTGAAAAAATTCAACACGGATTGTGTTTGTAAGAAATGTATGTTCGTCAAGATAAAGCGCTCTCAACATGAATCGTTGTCTCCTGTGTTACAGTGGAGAATCCATGTCTAGATAAGAATGGTGGCTGCCAGCATGACTGTCTTGTTGATCGTGGAAAGGCCCACTGTGAATGTAGAAATGGGTACAAGCTGGCAGAGGACAGGAAGACCTGTGAGGGTAAAAAATATCTGTTGATTACTGCACTACTCTTCATACAGGGCCAATCATGTCTCTGTATTTAAGTTCTAGCATAGATCTGTATAGACACTTAGTTTATCTGTCCCAGATATTGATGAGTGTGAGTCGGAGCAGACGGGCTGTGCTCATGGCTGCCACAACATCCCGGGCTCCTTTGCCTGTGTGTGTGACACTGCCTACGAGCTGGGAGCAGACGGACGCCAGTGCTACCGTGAGTTTGGCTCCTATAATCATCTCCATGGCTTTCATTATTTGACATGATCTGAAATATCTCAACCAGAAGTAATCAGAGTGTCATCTCATGTGTTTCTGTGTGACAGGAATTGAGATGGAGATCGTCAACAGCTGTGAGAGCAACAACGGAGGCTGCTCCCATCACTGCCAGCACTCCACCGGCGGCCCTGTCTGTAGCTGTAACCAGGGTTACCGACTGGAGGAGGACCTCAAGACCTGTGTTGGTCAGTCTAGAGACTAAATTGTACCATTCAGCCTAGAGACTAACCTTCACCATTCAGTCTAGAGACTAAATTGTACCATTCAGCCTAGAGACTAACCTTTACCATTCGGTCTAGAGACTAACCTTTACCATTCAGTCTAGGGACTAACCTTTACCATTCAGTCTAGAGACTAACCTTTACCATTCAGTCTAGGGACTAACCTTTACCAGTCAGTCTAGGGACTAACCTTTTACCATTCAGTCTAGAGACTAACCTTTAACAGTCAGTCTAGGGACTAACCTTTACCATTCAGTCTAGGGACTAACCTTTACCATTCAGTCTAGGGACTAACCTTTACCATTCGGTCTAGAGACTAACCTTTACCATTCAGTCTAGGGACTAACCTTTACCAGTCAGTCTAGAGACTAACCTTTACCATTCGGTCTAGAGACTAACCTTTACCATTCAGTCTAGGGACTAACCTTTACCATTCAGTCTAGAGACTAACCTTTACCATTCAGTCTAGAGACTAACCTTTACCATTCAGTCTAGAGACTAACCTTTACCATTCAGTCTAGAGACTAACCTTTACCATTCAGTCTAGAGACTAACCTTTACCATTCAGTCTAGAGACTAACCTTTACCATTCAGTCTAGAGACAAACCTTTACCAGTCAGTCTAGAGACTAACCTTTACCATTCAGTCTAGAGACTAACCTTTACCATTCAGTCTAGAGACTAACCTTAACCATTCAGTCTAGGGACTAACCTTTACCATTCAGTCTAGGGACTAACCTTTACCATTCAGTCTAGAGACTAACCTTTACCATTCAGTCTAGAGATGAACCTTTACCAGTCTTGAGACTAACCTTTACCATTCAGTCTAGAGATGAACCTTTACCAGTCTTGAGACTAACCTTTACCATTCAGTCTAGGGACTAACCTTTACCAGTCAGTCTAGAGACTAACCTTTACCATTCAGTCTAGAGACTAACCTTTACCATTCAGTCTAGAGACTAACCTTTACCATTCAGTCTAGAGACTAACCTTTACCATTCAGTCTAGAGATGAACCTTTACCAGTCTTGAGACTAACCTTTACCATTCAGTCTAGAGATGAACCTTTACCAGTCAGTCTAGAGACTAACCTTTACCATTCAGTCTAGAGACTAACCTTTACCATTCAGTCTAGAGACTAACCTTTACCATTCAGTCTAGAGACAAACCTTTACCAGTCAGTCTAGAGACTAACCTTTACCATTCAGTCTAGAGACTAACCTTTACCATTCAGTCTAGAGACTAACCTTAACCATTCAGTCTAGGGACTAACCTTTACCATTCAGTCTAGGGACTAACCTTTACCATTCAGTCTAGAGACTAACCTTTACCATTCAGTCTAGAGATGAACCTTTACCAGTCTTGAGACTAACCTTTACCATTCAGTCTAGAGATGAACCTTTACCAGTCTTGAGACTAACCTTTACCATTTCAGGGACTAACCTTTACCAGTCAGTCTAGAGACTAACCTTTACCATTCAGTCTAGAGACTAACCTTTACCATTCAGTCTAGAGACTAACCTTTACCATTCAGTCTAGAGACTAACCTTTACCATTCAGTCTAGAGATGAACCTTTACCAGTCTTGAGACTAACCTCAACCCTTCAGATCAGTTTTAGACAAAACATATCCTAATATCATGATTCTCCCAGTGATGCTTTTTATTGTGTGTTTTGTTTGGCAGACCTGGACGAGTGTGGAGAGGGAAGCTCCTGCTGCGAGCAGGACTGTACCAACTACCCTGGGGGCTATGAGTGCTACTGCACAGCGGGGTACCGCCTCAACTCAGTCGGATGTAGCTGTGATGGTATGTTCTCCCCTTTAAAACCTCAGGATAGTGATTTAGTGGAGCACTCATTATAAAATAATTGTTGAACCTGGATTGCTTCCAGTTGAACTAATATGTGTATATATGAGGCTGTAATATTAGAATCATGTTTGTATTTTTTGGTTTGCTGTACATTGTTTATTACATAAGAACATAGATTCAGTGCTAAATGTCAGTGATTTTGGCTATTTATATCAATTTACCTGACTGAGGAGCAGTGTTTTTGTAAAGTGACTGGACTGTGTGTGTGTTGTGTAGATGTGGATGAATGTCTGGCAGCTAACGGTGGCTGTGATCACATGTGCCAGAACACCGCCGGCTCCTTCCAGTGTTTCTGCCGCCGAGGCTTTCGTCTGGACGAGGACCGACACTCCTGTGAACGTGAGTTTCACCAATCAAATTATATGTTTTTGCTTAGAGCCACACCACCATCATCATGTCCCACTTGGACCTTTTACCCTTATACAATCTCCTCTCTCTCTGGCTCTCTGGCTCTCCCTCTTGCTCTCTTTATCTCTCTTAATCTTTCTCTCTCTCTCTCTCTCTTTCCGCAGCGCTGGAGAATACAGTTGAGGCCCTGTATAGTGGGGGCCAGGATGCCGTGGGGCCCCTGCCTCAGCCTCAGCTCACCCTGCTGCAGGACTACAACCAGCCCCTGGAGCGCTATGATGACTATGAGGATGACGACACTGGAGAGCTGCTGGCTGAGAGCATGTTGGCAGAGAAATTTGGTGAGCCTCTGAACACAAACACACACACTATGGTCCTGTATCTGATTAGCTCTGTGTCTGAGCAACAGGAGGTAAACCGTACGACCTCCTTATTTAATTACTATTTACTGGGCAATGAAATACCCCACAGCAGGTGGCAAATTGGTTAGCAGATTTTTTTGTTTTACATACCTGGGTAGTAATGGGGAAGCTTATAGACTGTGGCAGAGAGCCTTGGGATCTGTTTTGTGTTGTTCCTTGATGTATTAATGTGAAAACAGTAATCAGTATTGTAGTATTTAAGGTCATCTCACTGGGGTTGCTGTGCTAGGAAGAATGTAGTTGATGATGGCAAATCCCTAACCACAAACAGATTTAGTTCTGAAATGTGATAATCAATAACGTCTTTGTCTTGTATGCAGTGTGTCTGAACAACACGTTTGGCCATGACTGCAGTCTGACCTGTGAAGACTGTTCTAACGGAGGGCTGTGTGGCCCAGGGAGAGATGGATGTCACTGTCCCGATGGATGGACAGGCCTCATTTGCAACCAGAGTCAGTATCTGCTCACAACAAACACATACAGACTGTCAACAAACTGCACTCACAACACTGTACATTATCAATCTTATGTCTGTGTGTTTTTCTGTGGAACAACACATCTCTGTATGATGGATAAAGATAGACATTTTTATTCCATCCTAACAGCTTGTCCTGAAGGATCCTTTGGCAAGAACTGCTCATTTCCCTGTAAGTGTATGAACGGAGCCACCTGTGATCCTGTTAATGGGAACTGTCGCTGCCCACCTGGCGTCAGTGGAGACATGTGCCAGGATGGTGAGTAACTACTGGTTAACATATACTGTACAAAAACACTCTCTCAGTCATTCACTCTATTGAAAAGTTCAGTTGCCTGATAGCAATGCTTTATTGTCTGTAGGCTGTCCTAAGGGCTTCTATGGGAAACAGTGCAATAAGAAGTGTAACTGTGCCTGTAACGGGCGCTGCCACCGCACCTACGGAGCCTGTCTGTGTGACCCTGGACTCTACGGGAGGTTCTGCCATCTACGTGAGTCACTCACTGTTGACCCCTCACATCTCACCTTTCACCACTACTCATATTCATTACTCACATTATTCATTCAGTTCTTATTCAATATTCTACATGTTATCTCCCTCCTTCCCTATCCAGCATGTCCCAAGTGGGCCTTTGGACCGGGCTGTTCAGAGGAGTGTCATTGTGTCCAACAGAACACTCTAGAGTGTCACCGTCGCCATGGCACCTGTGTCTGCAAGCCCGGTTGGCAAGGCAATGCATGCAGGGAAGGTCAGTGCTGGCTGCTGGGACCCGAAGTTCTTATCTACAGTATCTCCAACAGTGTTGTAGTGCTCTATGTGTTTAACTCTGATCACGTCCCCCCCTCCCACCTCAGAGTGTGACCCAGGCACGTTTGGCCCAGGCTGTGAGAACAAGTGTGAGTGCCCGTTTGGACTGTCTTGTGATCATGTGACTGGGAAGTGCCAACGTCTGTGCCCGGCTGGTCTCCGTGGAGACACCTGTGATCAAGGTAGGTTGTCCTGTTGGTCCCATGGGATAGGCATTTCATGTCATGTTGGTCAGTTTACAGTACCGAATGTGGCTTCTTTTAGGAAGACTAGCACTGTCTCTGTCCTCTCCTCTAGCCTGTCCAGAGGGGAGGTTTGGGCCAGGCTGCCCTCAGGCCTGTGACTGCTCAGGGGCTCCATGTGACAGAGTGAGTGGCCAGTGTCAGTGTCCTGCTGGAACATCAGGAAAACGCTGTGAGAATTGTAAGGAAAAAACCTGGTGATACTATATTATTCATAACATTGTGATAATGATGATGACACTAACACATACTCTTGCTGTGTGCTGCAGTGTGTGTGGAGGGATCCTGGGGCACGGGCTGCCATGAGGCCTGTCCAGTCTGTGAGAATGGAGGAGTGTGTGACAAACACAACGGAACCTGTTCCTGTCCTCCTGGGTACATGGGCAGGCTCTGTCAGAACTGTGAGTTTGAGCGAATCAATGGTAGATCTGTGATTGAAGATTTGTGGTAGTTTGTGGTAGTTTTGGTCTAATTTTAGAAAGAGATGTTAAATGCATGATGAGCAGGCCTTTCTAGTGGGTCATGAAAACACCAACCACACCACATTCTCCTCTGTCTGAGGCACAGACATGTCATAAACTATGTTCTCATCAGCTGTGTTTTTACACAGAAGGATAAACATTATTCCGGTATAACCAACGGATTTCTTGTTAAATGCCTTCTGATGTTTGTATGTCATTTCAACCAGTGTCATGGAAACTGTATGGTATTGCAATATGTGTGTTTACAGTATGTACGTAGAGGGTGTGTGACTCTCTGGCTCACCGTGCTTTATCATGTGTCTGTGTGTGCTGTAGCATGTCCGGCAGGACGGTTTGGTGTTGGATGCCAGCTGCGCTGCGTGTGTGAAAACAGTGGGAGCTGCCACCCTGTCACGGGCCGTTGTACTTGTAACCCTGGCTGGGCAGGACATAACTGCAGGAAAGGTAGAGAGGGTGTGGCACTGAGTCTCAAATGAATCCAGAGAAATTAAAAATAGCTTACAGAATCTAAATCATTTCATTAAAAGGTCCCCTGTTTGTTTGTTTCCTTTTCAGCCTGTGACTCTGGGCGCTGGGGAGTGGACTGTGCTGAGAAATGTGACTGTAAGAATGGGGATGGGAGCTGTGACGCAGTGACAGGCCAGTGTAACTGTGAGGCCGGCTACACAGGGACACAATGCCATGAAGGTATGGCTCCTCAAGCAAAATATCTGTTCGAAGGTTGTTTCTTTTCAGTCTGCATTCTTAAATTCCTATTGTGCAGTTGCAGTACTGTCTCATAGCATGTCGCTGTCAAGCCCTGCTGTAGTTGTGTCTTCTCTGTGTCTCAGAGTGTCCAGTGGGGTCTTTCGGTCTGGGCTGTCGGCATCACTGCCAGTGTGACAACAAGGGGTCATGTGACCATGTCAGTGGAGCATGCATCTGCCTGGTGGGCTGGACTGGAACCTTCTGTGAGAAACGTAAGAGAACCTCCCAAACTCCCTAAAACCTACAACCCAAATTATATAACCGTACCATAGCCTGAACTGTATCTATAATCCAGTACAATTAGCCTATTGGAATCATTGGGTTATTATGCTGTATTGTTTGCTGAGATGTAAAGGCTCTGTGTGTTTGTTTAGCCTGTCCCCAGGGCTTCTATGGGGCAGACTGCCAGGAGAAGTGTGTCTGTCTGAATGGAGGTCACTGCAACCATGTCACTGGGACATGTGTGTGTCCAGCTGGTTGGATCGGTCCCACCTGCAAACTGAGTGAGTATTGGACATCCCACGCTTCAAAGAGCCTGCACCCTGTGCAAAATAAACTATTTCAAATCCCAGACATATTACATATGTGTTTTGCATTGGTGTGATTGATGATTGATTCTTTGTAAGTTAACAGTTTCGTATCTTTGCCTTGCAGCATGCCCGGCTGGTTTCTATGGGGAGGGCTGTAACCAAACCTGCGGTTGCCATAATAATGACAACTGCCACCCGGCGAACGGGCAGTGTGTCTGTACACCTGGCTGGACAGGGCCCAGCTGCTCACAGGGTGAGTGTGGAACTAGAGTAGTACTCCTAACTAGCTATGCACAATAATATAGCTTGAGTCCAACCGCTTTGAACAGAGGTTAATGAATGAGTTCTGTATAGAGAAACCATAATGTAGTGATAATGGGTCTACCATTTTCCCCCCAGAATGCCCAGTGGGCTTCTATGGGGCGGACTGCCGTCAGCACTGCCTGTGTCAGAATGGAGCCAAATGTGACCGAATCAGTGGGCAATGTACCTGTGCCAACGGGTGGATGGGCGCAGCCTGCGGGCTAGGTGAGTGGTACTGAAAGAGCCACGCTTAGAGTCACCATGAACCTAGCTAACCCTACTTACTCATGGCTTATTCAGACCTATATCACATCATGTTCTGGGGTTGTTTACCTAAAGCGTTATCCAATCAGGATGATCCTCATTTAGCACCAGCTCTACTAGAAATGCAGGCACTGGAAAACCATTAAGGCTCTGACTGGAGGGGTCTGGACAGCGTGCTTAAGGATAACATTACCTTAAATGCTAGAAACCATTTAGAACAGTGGCCTGTACTTTGTTTTACTGTATTCAGGAATCAAATTAGTCTCAGTCCTAATTTGTCCTGGTTTAACTCATTTGTTTTTGACTGGTGGTGTTCCCTGGCTGTCTGTGAGACAGAGCTGCACCTCAGACCGCAGACAGTCTGCTAGACCCCACAGTCTCTTGTCTGCCCTGTAACAGACTCCACACAGACGCTGCAGTTCACCACCCCAATGTACTCTACATCACACACTATCCTCCCACAGCGCCCATATAAACTTCTCAACAGGTTCTCCATGCCAAACTCACCATCCTACTCTGGGCACAGGAAACCTCTATTTGTGCTGCCGATGCGGTGTTACCTAGCCACTCAGTGGTTAATTACCACCTAGTGCCAACTTTCTGCTAGGTCAAACCACAGGGTTTGGAGAAGGTATTGCTATCCTCAGCAGAAATACCATAGGTTTCTATGTTAGCCTGTGGTTGGTTTGCCTGCTCTGACATGCGATGTCCCGTGTTCTTTCCTGACATATCTCTGTGGGTTGGTGTGTTGGCGCCACAGAGTGTGTATCAGGGCGGTTCGGGGCCGACTGCCAGCAGCAGTGTCAGTGTGAGAATGGGGGCCACTGCGACAGACAGACGGGCCAGTGCAACTGTGGTCCTGGCTGGGTCGGAGAGCGCTGTGAAAAAGGTGAGAAAGAGTGACAGAGAAGTGGACATATACTGTCTTAGTCATCATCAATGTTGTGAGGTGAATTAATTCACAGGTTTCCGCTGTACCTTCAACACAGCGCCCTTTTGTGAGTGATGGTTGTTGTCACATCCAGTCTCTGAGTTCCTACTCTGTCTTTTTCCTCCACTGCAGCCTGTGGGTCAGGCCTGTTTGGAGCTGGCTGTGAGGAGAGTTGTCAGTGTGAGCATATAGCCCCCTGTCACCACGTTACTGGGCACTGCCTCTGTCCACCAGGTTGGAGGGGACCCCATTGTGATAAAGGTGGCCTACTGAAAACAACTTTTTCTATTATCCCTGAAAGTATTTTTAGCCATACCTGTTTAGGATTTTGACTCTCCCTCCTTTTTACCACCAGCCTGTTTACCTGGAACCTATGGCAAGGGCTGTGTGCAACGCTGCACCTGTCCCCAGGGTACTTCCTGTCACCATGTCTCTGGGGAGTGTGGCTGTCCCCCTGGACTCACTGGCAATGGCTGTGAACAGAGTGAGTCCTGTACAAACCTCTCAGCGCATGTCTTCTGCTTCCGATTGGCTCATTCAACCCCCTGTAACTATTGCTATAAAATTAGAATATGTTCTCAGTCAAGTTACCTGTTAAAAAAAGGGTCAAATTAAAAAATTAAAAACTCTGTCAGTCTGGACTTTCAGCTGTAATGTCTCGCTTTTCATGTTGCTTACCTTGTCTGTCTGTCTGTCTGTCTGTCTGTCTGTCTGTCTGTCTGTCTGTCTGTCTGTCTGTCTGTCTGTCTGTCTGTCTGTCTGTCTGTCTGTCTGTCTGTCTGTCTGTCTGTCTGTCTGTCTGTCTGTCTGTCTGTCTGTCTGTCTGTCTGTCTGTCTGTCTGTCTGTCTGTCTGTCTGTCTGTCTGTCTGTCTGTCTGTCTGTCTGTCTGTCTGCCTGCCTGCCTGCCTGCCTGCCTGCCTGCCTGCCTGCCTGCCTGCCTGCCTGCCTGCCTGTCTGTCTGCCTGCCTGTCTGCCTGCACCACCAGCCTGTCTGTCAGGGACACATGGACTCAACTGTAACCAGGTGTGCCAGTGTTCTGAGACCAACCAGCTCTGCCACCCAGTGACTGGGTTGTGTTACTGCGCACCAGGCTTCCAAGGTCCTAAATGTAACCAGGGTATGTATTGTACACTACCCCCCTCTGCTGGTAATGACACCTTCATAACCTTCCATAGGGGATGCCATTACTCTATCTTAAAACCGTTTGGTATGTGTTTTGGGTACCCAGAGTGTCAGGAAGGTTGGTATGGCACCACCAGCCTGTCTGTCAGGGACACATGGACTCAACTGTAACCAGGTGTGCCAGAGTTCAGACCAACCAGCTCTGTCAGAACGCACCAGGCTTCCAAGGTCCTAAATGAACCAGGGTATGTATTGTACACTACCCCCTCTGCTGGTAATGACACCTTCATAACCTTCCATAGGGGATGCCATTACTCTATCTTAAAACCGTTTGGTATGTGGTACCCAGAGTGTCCACGAGAGTGCCAGTCTGTCCACCTCTGGAACCTGTGAATGCACAGCAGGGTTCATCGGAGCACACTGCAACATCAGTGAGTTCATACTCAGCTCTTTATAGCACTGAGTAAATGTAACACCTCCACAACAATCATAGCTTCTGAAGTAATATTAGAAAAACCATGGTCCTTAATCTCCTGTACCCTGTTGAAAGCGTGCCCAGCTGGTCGTTATGGGCAGGACTGTGCCCGCGTGACACTGTGTGGAGAGGGGGCACAGAATGATCCTGTAACTGGTAGATGTCACTGCAGCCCTGGGCGAAGAGGAGAGGACTGTGGACAAGGTAGGTTTTCTCTAATGAATCGACTTGAACAGATCACTACGTGTGGAAGTATTTTTACAACACAAATAGGACTCTGTCTGTCTATAAGTTAAAGGTTTGTAATATATGTGTGTGTTTGAACTATGTTTGTAATATGTGTGTGTGTTTGTTATGTGTAATATCTGTGTATTGGCAGGCTGTGCTCCTGGTTGGTTTGGAGAGGACTGTGCTATCCTCTGTAACTGCACTAACGGAGGACTGTGTGACTCTGTCTCTGGAAGCTGTACCTGTGGTCTGGGCTGGACTGGGGCTCACTGTGACACAGGTGAGAGATACTGTACAGTGCACCTTTGCAAAAGCATAGGAAAAAGCTTTGAATGTAATAACTCAACTCTCAGTGCTGGTTTTCATTCAGAATATGGTACACTGTAGTTATGCTGCCTCTCTGTGTCTGTCTGTGTGATAGAATGTCCTCCGGGGACATTTGGAGGTAACTGCCAGCTGAAGTGTGACTGCTGGAACAATGGCACCTGTGACAGGGTGACTGGAACCTGTCAGTGTGGTCCAGGATACTACGGACATCAGTGTGAACATGGTGAGTGACATACACACATGCGCACACACACACACAAACACACACACACACACATGCAAACACAAACACACACACACACACGTCAGCACAGCATTGAAAAACACTGGCCTGCAAGGTAATTCTATTGTCTCACCAGCTCACACAGCGCTCCTCCGTAATGGACATAGACATAATTGCGCTTAGCAAATCTCAAAATGAAAGCACAAAAAAGGAAGCTTGCAAGTAGTAGAAGTGTCTTTCATACTGTTTCTAAAGTGTCCTGGCCCTGTCCTCAGCGTGCCCCCCTGGTCTCCATGGCCCTCTGTGCCAACTCCAGTGTACCTGTCTGAACAAGGCGTCCTGCAACCCCTCCACTGGGTTCTGTGTCTGTCCTCCAGGGTACCATGGCTCCCGCTGTCACAGAGGTGAGATCTCTGCCTTATGCATTTACTGAGCTGATGGTATCTAGGTAGATGATGATGACTTTGAGTTTGAAATGTAGGCCTTCAGACAGTATTTATTCATTCTAATTAGGGTGTTGCTCTTACCCCACGTCTGTTTTCAGAGTGTCAACAGGGCACGTTTGGTGTGAACTGTGCCAAGTCATGTGACTGTGAGGAGGGCACGCCCTGTGACCCTGTGAGTGGCAGGTGTCTGTGCACCTCAGGCAAGACTGGACCCAGGTGTGACACTGGTAAGACTGAGGAGCATTCAGAATGTTCTATGTGATGGTACCTCAGGTGGCGATCTGTTTAAGAGGCCTTTTCTAATTATGTTCTGGTGTCTAATGAGTTATCGTCTTACCTATGTGTGTGTGTGTGTGTGTTTGTTGTCAGCCTGCAAAGCAAACCGCTATGGGCCAGACTGCACAGAGAGCTGTGTGTGTTACAACGCGGCTCACTGTGACCATCGGAACGGCCGCTGCACATGTCTCAACAGCTGGATCGGACTCACCTGTCAGGAAGGTAGTGATGAGTGACTAACACACACCACACTGCCCTCACCGCAGCAGGCAGAGTGTATCTGGTGACAGAGCTGTAATGAAGCTGGACTGGAACTGAACGTTTCCCCTGAGTTAGAAAAGAAACAACTGGTTTTAGTGCTGACACTTGGTTTTGGCTGCAGGGAGGTTGAACACATTGAGGTTACACATTTCTTCCGTTCGTGGTTCTGGTTGTGTTGTTGTTTGTCTGTAATGAGTGTGTCCTGTGTGCTGAGATACAGGGTCGACTGACAGCTCCTCCCCCTCTGTGTGTGTGTGTCCTCAGGTGGGCCTCCACGCCTCCCCTACAGAAGCAGGAGGGAGGATAACGCACATCTAGACAATGCGTTATAGCGCCCCCTTTTGGTCGGAGGCTCCAATCACCAATGAGCCTCCGACTGGAAGAGGCTGGGGCAGCACAAGCTTCGCTGAAGCCGAACTGAATTAAAAGGTTGGATATTATTATTTCAGACATACACACCCCAACGGGACAGGATACTGCTGCACCCACAGGAGCTGGATGACAGACATGGAGAAATGGACTCGAAGGAGAAATGTTCTCAGTGTTTGCTCTACGGTGGATAATGCTTTGGTGTGTGTGTATGCTGTGAACTGTGCAGGGCTTTCATTGTTTGTGTTCATGTGCATACTGTATGCATGTGCATCTCCCACTCAGGCATGGCCTAACTCATCAGTGATGAGGTACGGTATGTTGTGACCCCCTTTCTGGTAGTTAGAGGGCGGCCAGTGTTTACCAGGACTAGGAGCTCTATTCATTGTGTGTCGCTGAAGCGTTCAATTTAAAGGTAATGACCTATTGGCCGACATCTGCAGCGTTTCCCTTGCATGCAGTGTCTGCTAAAGCAGGAACATTGCCTTTAAATTCAAATCAAGCTGTACACACTCCCCCCTGGACAAACCACGCGGGATATAGATGTGTTTGGCGACAGCTGCTGAACATCCAACACTAACACTCATTTTTTATTTCAGAGATTCACCGACTCACTATTGTACTTGATATTTGTTTTGTATACTAAGCAATGCTATACTATTGTATGTATTTGTTTTGTATACTATGCAATGCAATGCTATACTATTGTACTTGATATTTGTTTTGTATACTATGCAATACTATTGTATGTATTTGTTTTGTATACTATGCAATGCTATACTATTGTATGTATTTGTTTTGTATACTATGCAATGCTATTGTATGTATTTGTTTTGTATACTATGCAATGCAATGCTATACTATTGTACTTGATATTTGTTTTGTATACTATGCAATGCTATTGTATGTATTTGTTTTGTATACTATGCAATGCAATGCTATACTATTGTACTTGATATTTGTTTTGTATACTATGCTATACTATTGTATGTATTTGTTTTGTATACTTGGCAATTCTGTAGTGTTTTATGCTTTGGTTTTTGTCATTTCCCCCAGAAATGTTCATGGAATATGTGGATAAACAGTATACATGTGGCAATATTATACAAATCCCATCACTTCTACATCATATACTGTAAATGATTCATTATTTGAATCTGTCCTTATGAATGAGCCATCAGAGCCAACATAACCCAGGTATCTATGCTTTTGGATAGTAGTGTGAGGTGAATCCTATCAGACAATGCAAAGTGATTTGAGCACCTGAAAAAGCGCTTTCAATGATATTTCCAATCCAGTATAATATTTATGTCTATTTGCAGTGAATACCATAAAGTTATGTTTGATATTCTGTACTTTATATGAAGCGACTTGTAGTAAAAATGTTGGTGCTATGGAGCTTTAATCAACTATATGTTGACCAGAAGACAGTATACTATCTATATATTGGTCAGTACATTTTTGTTTACCAAAGTATGTTTGCGTGGGCGATTCTGATTCATATCCTCAAAGTTTAGAGTTCACCCCATTGGATTGCACAATGATTCAGGAGACACAATAGAACTTGAGCAGACAGTGGGCTCAGCCCAGTCATGGTAAACAGTACCTTTTTGTTTTTTGTGTATAAAGTGCTCTTTACATATATTTATATTTTATACAGTATATTGTATACAGTTGAAGATAATGCAATAGGTGAGTGTATTCTGTCTATGACTGGAGTCAAGAGGATGTTCTAATCGGGACACCTAGTAAATAACACACAATCAATGAATGAAAAAGTCAAACACAGGGAACTGTTTTTACATTCTTATTTTTTCATTGTCATTTCATTAAAGACGAAGCTGTACATCTGGTCTAAATGCAGATTGAAGCACAGTGCAGTTAGCAATGCCTGCAAATGAAAAGAAAGAAAAGGCAGAGGTGACCACAACCATAAATATAAAGGTCAAACTATGTACATACAGGAGATGACTAGCTAGGGCATCATCACTGAGAGAAGGTAGTCTGCCATTGCATTCATTGGCGAGCATTCTGCACAATATACACAATACAAATGAATTGCTTATTTTGTCTATCTTTACACTGATACGATATTAAGAGGAAAATGCAGCATGTTGAAAATGAAAATAAAAAGACACTTTTATTCTCCCTCTTCTGCTTCTTCTACGTTAAAGGCCCGAACATACAAAAATAATCTCTAACATACGGCATTCTGTGAGATGAGCATCATTCATCTACAGGGCTGGTTTCAAAGGTTTCTGAGCTGATAGTAACATCAATACTATGATATGTATGGAACAGTGGCTGTGGAAAGGGAGGCTGTCAGAGGGCAACACTGGACAGGGAGACAAGAGAGCCTGCAACGATGAGTCTACTCACTAAACAGCCTGACTCACACACCTCAAATTCTTATAAAATCATCCACACTGCTTGTCTAGCATTATCCACTATGTCAGTAAGGAGCAAGCTCTTCCAAGAGTGCACTTCACACGCTGTTGTGTTGCCAGAGTGGTCCTGTAAATAGAGGAGCTCTGTGGTGCTCATCTCTCTCTACAGAGCAGCCTCTCTCTCTACAGAGCAGCCTCTCTCTCTACAGGGCAGCCTCTTTCTCTACAGCGCAGCCTCTCGCTCTACAGCGCAGCCTCTCGCTCTACAGCGCAGCCTCTCGCTCTACAGCGCAGCCTCTCGCTCTACAGCGCAGCCTCTCGCTCTACAGCGCAGCCTCTCGCTCTACAGCGCAGCCTCTCTCTCTACAGCGCAGCCTCTCTCTCTACAGAGCAGCCTCTCTCTCTATAGAGCAGCCTCTCTCTACAGAGCAGCCTCTTTCTCTACAGAGCAGCCTCTCTCTCTACAGCTCAGCCTCTCTCTCTACAGCGCAGCCTCTCTCTACAGCGCAGCCTCTCTCTCTACAGCGCAGCCTCTCTCTCTACAGAGCAGCCTCTCTCTCTACAGAGCAGCCTCTCTCTACAGAGCAGCCTCTCTCTCTACAGAGCAGCCTCTCTCTCTACAGCGCAGCCTCTCTCTACAGCGCAGCCTCTCTCTACAGCGCAGCCTCTCTCTCTACAGCACAGCCTCTCTCTCTACAGCACAGCCTCTCTACAGCACAGCCTCTCTCTTCACTTAGCAGCCTCTCTCTACAGCACAGCCTCTCACTCTACAGCGCAGCCTCTCTCTCTACAGCTCAGCCTCTCTCGCTACAGTACAGCCTCTCTCTACAGCACAGCCTCTCTCTACAGAGCAGCCTCTCTCTCTACAGCGCAGCCTCTCTCTCTACAGCGCAGCCTCTCTCTCTACAGCGCAACCTCTCTCTCTACAGCGCAACCTCTCTCTCTACAGCGCAGCCTCTCTCTACAGCGCAGACTCTCTCTCTACAGCGCAGACTCTCTCTACAGCGCAGACCTCTCTCTACAGCGCAGCCTCTCTCTCTACAGCACAGCCCTGGGGGCGAGATGGAGCTACATTCAACACCATCACAATTATCACCAGACAAATCAGTGCACAGCTCTGTGCATGTACGTGTGACATTGAATTGATAGTGTGACAAAGACCACCAAATATGTCTAGGGAAAACTCATTGTGACAGTGCCTTTGAGCTTTTTATTTTATGAAACATTTCTGCTGCACATTTCCGGTCATTTCGCTCATTACCTGACAGACAGTAAGACAGAAAATCATGATACATTATGAAACTGTTTTTTTTTTCTTCTGGGAAAACCACATTGGCTTTTGCCACTAATTCCCTCAAGACATAGTACCAGACAAATCAAAATGTACAGTTCACATTTAACACAGACGCTAGAAAGATTTGTTTCCCCTCCACACACACACTTTGACTCTGTATCTATGCCAATTATTTGTTGTCTGACCCGAGGCGTTAGCATCACATACACACCTCACTCAATCTGATTCTCCAAATCTCCTCTTCACTTTGCCTGAGAAGCATCTACACTTCACTCATCATGTCAGTTTCGCCCTACTCACTGACACTACAGGGCCAGGTCACACCATGGTTCACATCTACATACAAAAAATACAAGTTACTTGATGCCATATATACAATGATAAAGGTCTTTGTGTAGTTTCTAGAGTACACTTCATTATGTATGTAACTGTATCCTGTCTAAAGTTATGATGGTTTAAACATGAGTGTTACTTTGTACAAAATCAAGCATGACTGTACTCCCCTTTTTTCTACAGCAAATCTCCAATATGTACATTAGAACATTATTATCCTTTTTAGTTCATCATTGGACATTATTTTCAAAGGTTAAATGTGTAAAAATGATTTAATGGATTTCATTTATATATATATTTTAAAGTATTCAACCTAAAAACATTTAAATAACTAAAAGAAAGGATATTTGTACGTAGTTTAATATGCAAAAAGATTTTGTAATTCAATATCCCCTCAATCTCGTCACCTTTCAATTTGACAGGCGAAGCACAGCCCCTCCATGATTGACATCCCTTCAATCCAATGACACAAGGGCAAGGCCTTGCGGAGGGTAACGGAGTCATACTCCCACTATAAAAAAATAGGCATATCTTTTTATAATCAGGGCCAAATCTTAATGCAAATATATGCATGTGTAGGTATTTGTTAGTGCTTTAACGCAATATTAACAAGTAATTGTTCAAATATATCTTTCATGCAAAATATTGATTAGTGCTTGGTGATGGAGTCACAGCTGTCCAGAAATGAAACAATACTTACTTTACATGATTTTAAATCATTTTATGATATGATATATATCATATGGCTCCATGACACATATTCAATCAGGAAATTGTCCTAGAAATATCGATCCAGAGATCATTTTACTGCAATATGCTATTTTGCATGTTTATAACGCCGTTACCACGTAACTCTGTTACCGGAAATCTCTTTTTATTATCAGTATTTTCATTATGAAATATTGCATCAAATGATACCAAAATTGGTCTTGATATAGTCAGCTAAGTACTTATGATATAGTCAGCTAAGTACGTTATCAGATATGTTACATTAATGGATTATCACTAAAGAACTGCATGTTACGCAGGTTTGCATATACCTCCCCAAAATATGTTAACTGGCTGTGACTCCATTACCAAGCACTAATAAAAATGTTTGCATGAAAGATACATTTCAACATTTACTTGATAGTATTGCATTAAAAAAAACGAACAAATACCTACAAACACATACATAGCATTAAGACTTGACCCTGATTGTAAAAAAAGATACTGCAAGTTTTTACTGAACGTGTGACCTTGACCTACAGTACTAGAAAACTGAACGTGTTGAACCAGAGAAAGAGGAGTGAGTATTCCTTATATTTACACGTGTTAGTTTACTCTTGTAACCATGACTTTGCTTGGTCTGAATAATCCCCAGAGGCTGTTGGACAAAGGCTCATGCATGGAGGACGTATCACATGCTATCCACTTTGCGCTTTGTCTCACAGTAAGAGAGGACCTAACAGCCAGAGAGTGAATACGAGGGCAGCGGCAGATGTCTTCAGGGTGCAATGTATATGATTATTGAAAATGTATAGATTATCATCTGCCTTCTGAAAATCAACGTATCATTCCCTAAATAGAGTGTACAATTAATGTGTACTGTGTATGTGGGTATAAGCATAGAACAGCATGATCAAGTGATTATACTGTACACGTGAAGAGAGTCAATAGGTTATAAGCTGGATAGTATAGGCTTTAAGACGGTTGCTATACTCTTCCAACAAGCCACACCCACTTAGATGTGGCGTTGAAAGATGTTAGAATATCTTTGGCTCAAAGCCACGTGAAAATGTCCCTGGTTTGACAGTGGACAGGTCCCCATTAGGTGTCCACACATGAAAGAAAGACATGGACATTAGATACTGTTCCGATCCCTGAGCTTTCACTCCTATTGGGCAGGAAGGGCTGCCACTTAAACCAACTAGTGTTTCCGTTGGCCAGGGACTATTGTCAAATAACAGTCTGTTATGAACCAGCACTGTGGAGACCAGACTGACTAAGGGGAACAGGTAGGAAACTGAAACAGGGGAGGAGATCCTACAGTGCAATGACTCACCGTGTGTGATATAGTTGAGTTATTTCATCCTCTCACATATTCTACAACCTCTCAATGACTGAACTGTACAATAGTAAAGTGCTGATTGTTCTGCCTGCGAGGAGGCTGGTACACTGATAATATGTAGACGACACAAACTAACAGCTGTTTCAGAGAAACTGATGTACATATTAAACAGAACTCCCAAAAAAATTATGTGTGGCATACATGTGCAACGGAGTTTTTGTTGTATATTTGTATAAACTTAAATCCATTGGTATGCATTCAGTATTTAGAGAAACAAATGCAAAAAAAATGAAATATCTGGCTGCCAAGCAAGCATGTTTTTTATAAACATATTTTTTCTTCAGTTTTAAAAATACATCTTTCTTCTATCTGTCCTTCCTTCCCTGCAGATGTGACCATCTCTCTCTATTTCTTCATCCTTTTCTCTGGAAGTCTACATGATGCTCCCCAGGGTGGCTGAGGCGGGGTCAGACTCATGCGCCGGGGTCTAATTCAGTAAAAGCTCAAGCAAACGGAGGATCAGGCAAAGGTGGAGCAGCCCTGGAACAGCCCTGCTGGCTGGCGTGGTGGTGAGTTAGGAACGGTAGTCCTTTTTACTGTACGGCTTGTTCCCCAGGATGCTATCTACCTCGTGTGTGATTGAGGAGGATAGTTTGGGAAGAACCTGCAGGAGAAATTACAGATGCATTGAAGGAAACAGAAGGTTCACGTGTATAGATTGCACATACTTTGTATCAAATGCACTGAGTACCCATGCCCATATTGGTTTTACTATCCATGTGGGGAACAAACAATTGATTCCCATTCAAAATCCTATTTTCCCTAACCGCTAACCATAAACCTTTAATTGAACCCTAATCTTAACTCCAAATCCCTAACCTAACCCTAATCTTAACTCCAAACCCCTAACCTAAAACCTAACCCTAATCTTAACTCCAAACCCCTAACCTAAAACCTAACCCTAATCTTAACTCCAAACCCCTAACCTAACCTAATCTTAAATCCAAACCCCTAACCCCTAATCTTAACTCCAAACCCCTAACCCTAAAACTCCCCCTAACCTAAAACCTAACCCTAATCTTAACTCCAAACCCCTAACCTAAAACCTAACCCTAATCTTAACTCCAAACCCCTAACCTAAAACCTAACCCTAATCTTAACTCCAAACCCCTAACCTAACCCTAATCTTAAATCCAAACCCCTAACCTAACCCTAATCTTAACTCCAAACCCCTAACCCTAATCTTAACTCCAAACCCCTAACCTAAAACCTAACCCTAATCTTAACTCCAAACCCCTAACCTAACCCTAATCTTAACTCCAAACCCCTAACCTAAAACCTAACCCTAATCTTAACTCCAAACCCCTAACCTAACCCTAATCTTAACTCCAAACCCCTAAACTAACACTAATCCCTGAGCCTAATTGTAACCTTAACCATAAACCTAACCCTTAAATCTAAAATAGCCCTATTCCTTGTGGGGACCGACGAAATGTCCCTACTTGAAATGTCCTTATTTTACTATCCTAATGAGGACCAGTAACACACACACACTGTACATACTAGGAAATGGGAAAACAATTTATCTCAAGCCAGACATAATGTGATGAAAGAACATAAAACCCTGATGGTTTGAAAATCCCATTAAATGAGAGCATCTTATCTAGCAAAGTAGCAGCGCCGCAAGCTAGCCTCAAATGTCCCTGTTGATTGATACTCTGCTGACCTTATTAACTTGTACAGTAAAGCATCCAAGCATATTACAACAAACTGACTGGCCGAGAGGCAGTACTCTTTCCAGGAAAGACAAAAACAAGAACAATTCTATTATAGATGGTTATGGACAGGGAGAGATGGCATTTTGAACCAATAAGAAATGTTGATTCAATATCAATACTCATTGACATATTATGCAAATCTGCACACTTTCTCTTGCGCAGACACATCCCACCCACCCAATCCCACCTACCTGGACCCTCACTGTGTTCTCGCCTGGACCCTCACTGTGTTCTCACCTGGACCCTCACTGTGTTCTCACCTGTATTGCTGCTATATTCTCCATCAGCTGGTCGGTGTTGGATGCCCCCAAGAGTACGGAGCTCACCCCCTCGTTCCGTAGGCACCACGCTGTAGGGGACGGGTAAACAGCAATGACACCCCCACCATGGCAAACACACAACCCTGCTACCCCCATATACAACACACACACACACACACATGCCTCTTCCTCTCCCACACAACCCTGCTACCCCCATATACACACACACACACACACACACACACACGCACACACACCTCTTCCTCTCCCACATAACCCTGTCCCTCCCCTCCCAACCCTACAAAACATAGACCCCTGCCTCAAACATACCAAAACCATGTACAGTATACCACTGCATCATACACGTAACAAACACCAAATGTCTCTTCAAAAAATATAACTACTAAGTACATGCACTACACATACAGTACACTCACACAAACACACAATGCCTAACCCTTCACACCTAAAACACAACCCCACTGTGTTTGCTAATCTAGTTGTGGGATATTTGATACTGTATAAGAGGAATAGTGTACTACTGCATTGAGACTTTGTGCCAGTGTGTTCAAACCTCTGTGGTGAGGTTCAAACACTGTCAGTGTGGGATTAGAACCTCCAGACACCGCAGTGATGATGAGACGGAGTCCACTTCCAGAAACAGGTCTGACCCTACAGGATTTGATATGACAACCAAGGTTTCCTCAGGTCAGGATGGGATGGCTGTAGTAGTCTACATGGAACTGTCTAACAGATGACAGAGATTATTCACTCACTGGCCTGGCCAACATCCTCTACGAAGTCACACTGCTACTTTACCGTATAACAGCTGCAAAGCTAGGCTACAAACTGTGTAAAATAGCAGGCTTTGGGTAACTAAACGGGTCAAGCTAAGAGGCCTAATGTGTATTTAATCTGTACTTTTTTCCAATGTAGAGAGACTCCCGGGCAGTGGTGGAAAAAGTACCAAATTGTCATAGTTGAATAAAAGTATAGATACCTTAATAATAAATAAATCACCCAGTAAAATACTGGCTACTTGAGTAAAAGTATAAGGTTTTAAATATACTTTAGTATCAAAAGCAAATGCTATGAATAATTTCAAATTCCTTATATTTAGCAAACCAGACAGCACAAGTATTTTTTTATATATATATATATTTTTTTACATTTACAGATAACTAGGAGCACACTCAGACATCATTTACAAATGAAACATTTGTGTTTAGTGAGTCCGCCAGATCAGAGGCAGTAAAGATGACTGTGTATTCTCTTGATAATACTGAACATTTTCCTGTCCTGCTAAGCATTTGAAATGTACTTTTGGGGTTCAGGGAAAATGTATGTAGTAAAAAGTATATTATTTTCTGTAGGAATTTAGTGAAGTAAAAGTTGTCAAAAATATGAATAGTAAAGTACAGATACCCCCCCAAAACGACTTAAGTAGTACTTAAAAGTATTTTGTTTAGTTTTCTTAATACCACTGCTCTCGGGTGACATAAAATGGTGGTCTCAGGACATAACTCTGTCCAGGCTGTTTGTGACAGTGCCACAGAGATTTATAATGATTGGGAGCTACAGTGTACTAGGTGTCTGCTAATGGGCCGTGAAACCTAATCTATGACACTGCATTACAGGTCGGGTGTAAAATGCGCCTTGATATGCAGAGTGAGGTGTTGTGTAGGCCTAGATTTACAGTCTCTCTCTCATCTGCGACACTTTAATAGCTCTCCATGGGGCTGGGAATCTGTCTACAGGCTCATTCCCCCTCTCGACTGTAAATCAATATGGGCCACTCACTGGATTTATGTCTGGCATTTCATGTAACTGCCGACTTGGGGAAATGAGAAACTTCCTCGTCGTATATAGATACACACCACGAGACAGTAAACTAACAAACAAAATCAATAGCAAGTTATTACCACTGGCTTGGATTTAGGAAGAATAACTAGTTAACCACAAACAGACATACAACATAATACAGACAAACATTCTCTAACACACACACACACACAATACAACAGCTGAAAACCATCTGGTTAGCCGCCTGACTGGCAGTGACCGTCCAGGGGCGAATCAAGCGAGAGGCAGAGGGACGAGGAACGGACAGACAGACAGAGAGAGAGAGAGCGGCAGTGTGTGTCGGCGTACCGATGGCGAGCTGGGGCAGAGTGCAGCCCAGCCGCTCTGCGATTGCCTGCAGCTCTTTCAACTTCGCCTGCTGACGCCGGCCCTCCTCGCTCAAGATCTTGTCCTTCAACCACTGGTAGCCCTGTTGAAACAGCCTGCTCAAAAACACAGCCCTGCCCAACACTGAGGCACTGCACCACCTGTGTCGAGCAGGGCCTGCTTTTAAACACGTGACTCTGTTTGGTAGACCAGGGCCTGCTTTTAAACACGTGACTCTGTTTGGTAGACCAGGGCCTGCTTTTAAACACGTGACTCTGCTTGGTAGACCAGGGCCTGCTTTTAAACACATGACTCTGTTTGGTAGACCAGGGCCTGCTTTTAAACACATGACTCTGTTTGGTAGACCAGGGCCTGCTTTTAAACACATGACTCTGTTTGGTAGACCGGGGCCTGCTTTTAAACACATGACTCTGTTTGGTAGACCAGGGCCTGCTTTTAAACACATGACTCTGCTTGGTAGACCAGGGCCTGCTTTTAAACACGTGACTCTGTTTGGTAGACCAGGGCCTGCTTTTAAACACGTGACTCTGCTTGGTAGACCAGGGCCTGCTTTTAAACACATGACTCTGTTTGGTAGACCAGGGCCTGCTTTTAAACACATGACTCTGTTTGGTAGACCGGGGCCTGCTTTTAAACACATGACTCTGTTTGGTAGACCGGGGCCTGCTTTTAAACACATGACTCTGTTTGGTAGACCAGGGCCTGCTTTTAAACACGTGACTCTGCTTGGTAGACCAGGGCCTGCTTTTAAACACGTGACTCTGCTTGGTAGACCAGGGCCTGCTTTTAAACACATGACTCTGTTTGGTAGACCGGGGCCTGCTTTTAAACACGTGACTCTGTTTGGTAGACCAGGGCCTGGTTGTCAACATTGTAACTCTACTGTAGTCTTCTTTTACTGTACAGCCCCAGCAGGCAGAGATGAGGAGTCCCCTCTCTCTCTTCTCAACCTGGTCAACTCTGGCTCATCTCTCATGTTTCACACACATACAGTACAGTACAAACACACGCACATATGTTTTAGGATGTAAATAAATGTCTCATTCTTGTTAAGATTGTGTATAGTTAATTATAAACACCAAGAAAATGTGTATTATGAAAATCTATGAATGTACATCTTTTTTTCAATAGGCTAAAAAAGCAACCTTGATAAAGGGATTTCCTTTCCTATGTGATCCAATGATTGAAACAGTGACAGATCAGGAACAAGCAAGCTTTCAGTACTGGATCAGCCATCCACACCATTGTTAATCAGGAATAGGGTTGCAAAATTGCAGGAACTTCAATAAATTCCATGGTTTTCCATAAATCCTGGTTGTATGCCGGATTCCCTGCTTAATTCCAGGGACCCTCCAACCTGGATTTTGGGAAAACCTGAGAATTTATTGAAAGTTTAAATGTTTAAAGTCTAACCAGGAATCGACAGCACAACATATGAATCAACACTACGCAGGAGAACCTCGGCTTCATAGCGAGAAGGAGAACTGGTTTCCTTAACTGCACAGGGTTAAGACCAATGTTCCTTCTAAACTGCACGCGGCCACAAAGTAGCACCGAGACTGCCGTGCAGCTACCTGCACTTCCGTGCAGAGCTCCGAAGAAATCTCAGCCCATAGAGAGAAGTACGAGATTGAACACTTTTCCCTGTTAGTTAACACTATCAACGTTTTCCTTTACTGTGGCAATTATGATCGAATCAACACAATGTTAGCCACTTTCAATGCAACATACTGAAACAAAACCAACTATGCAAGAGATGTTGTTGGAGGCAGAACGCATCGGAGTAGGATTCTATTGCACAAGACTCTACACTTTTCACTTTTTCCCTCATCAATCTACACACAACTCCCCATAATGACAAAGCAAATACAGGTTTTTAGACATTTTTGCAAGTTTATATATATAAAAAAAAAAACTTAAATATCACATTTAAATAAGTATTCAGACCCTATCCTCAGTACTTTGTTGAAGCACCTTTGGTATCGATTGAGTCTTCTTGGGTATGACGCTACAAGCTTGGCACATCTGAATTTGGGGAGTTTCTTCCATTCTTCTCTGCAGATCCTCTCAAGCTGTCAGGTTGGATGGGGAGCGTCGCTGAACAGTTATTTTCAGGTCTCTCCAGAGGTGCTCTAGGAAGAGTTGGTGGTTCTAAACTTCTTACATTTAAGAATGATGGAGGTCACTGTGTTCTTGGGGACCTTCAATGCTGCAGAAAGGTTTTGGTTTCTTCCCCAGATCTGTGCCTCAACACAATCCTGTTTCGGAGCTCTACGAACAATTCCTTCAACCTCATGGCTTGGTTTTTGCTCTGACATGCACTGTCAACTGTGGGACCTTATATAGACAGGTGTGTGCCTTTCCAAATCATGTCCAATAAATTGAATTTACCACAGGTGGACACCAATCAAGTTGTAGAAACATCTCAAGGATGATCAACGAAAATAGGATGCACCTGAGCTCAATTTCAAGTCTTATAGCAAAGGGTCTGAAAACTAATATAAATAAGGTATTTCTGTTTTTTATTTTTAATAAATTAGCTTTTTTTTTTCTAAAAACCTGTTTTTGCTTTGTCATTATGGGGTATTGTGTGTAGATTGATGACTACATTTTTTTGTATTACATTTTAGAACAAGGCTGTAACGTAACAAAATGTGGAAAAAGTCAAGGGGACTGAATACTTTCCGAATGCACTGTATATGCAAATAGACCATTGCCATATATGGATAAGTGCAATTTACTTTGAACTGGACTGTGTTTAGAGCTGTGGTCATGAGTAGATAGATGTGCTTGTTTTGAGAGCTGCATGGAGCCACATGTGCACATTTTGTTCATATCCTTTGCTAGATAATGAGTTATTAGCCCAGTCGTACTGTAGTCAGCAATGGAGGAGTGGTTGCTTCCTACAAGAGCACAAAACGTGCATTTCTAGACGTCTTTGAAAAGCAAGTCAGGTAAAGAGCTGTTTTTGTCTTAAAAAGGCAGTGCTGTACTTTGAGACAGTCAGGAATAAGCTAAGTAGCCAATAGGCAGCGGGAAGCATAATTTGTCTGATTCTCTGTAATAATGGTATGGGAATAATAATGGATTTCATTTTGTAAAGTGGTTTCTGCAATCAAACAAACACAACAACATGTTCAGTCACCTCCTTGTCTGAAGGACAAGTGGATAAACAGGTTAATGTCAAGCCCTGCATGTTTTTCAAAAGTGTCATGGAATGTAGACCTACATTGAACACCACACATTGGCTGCTACTGTAGGCTGAATGATAGAACAGCTATTTCCATGTTCAAATGTTATGGGATGCATTTTCTCCATTGTTTTTGATGGAATGCATTACATCATGATCAAATAGCCACAGTAGTCTTCTTGACCACTGTCTGAAACTGTAACTTAAAGTTGTTACAGCCTCAGTGTTCACAGTAAATTCACGCTGGAAGAATTTTCACAACTTTCAAGTTTGCGCTCAGCAGACCTGAAATTTGCTCCGTGCCGAAACAAATTAGAGGGAACATTGGTTGGGGCCACAGAGAACGCTCAGAAAACCTACAGCAATCCTGTATGCCACCGTGACAACACAGGGAAGATTATGCCCTAGTTTCAGAATTTGTGATGCAGTACGTGGATCTGATGAATATCTGTGTATGTGCGTGTGTGCATGCATGTGCCTCTGTGTGTGTGAAAATGTGAGATAAGCTGCTTGAGTTGACACAACCTGACATGTCGTGTCATGGTCGAATTGGTACACAGAGCTGGTCCACAGAGTTGGTACACAATGTATGCTGTCACAGGGCACTCAAAAACAAACATCTAGGAGACACCAAGTTCTAGAACCTGAGAGACACAGAAAACATCTGTTAGGACAGGAACGAGCCAGGATAAGAAGAGAGCTGGGGGAGAAGAGGGGCTGACATGACATACGAGCTGAGACCAAAGGAGAAAGCAGAGAGGTGAACAGAGTCCCAGGAGAGGGGTGGGGGTAACACTACCTTAAGAGAAGCGCGGGAGTAAGGTGGTACCCCGCTGTCGTATTTCCCCGAGATGATCCCACAGGCCAGTGGTGACCATGTCATCGCCCCCACACCTGAGAACACGGGAACATGGGGTCAGCCTGTCCCCATCACCACTCAGTATTGACATGCTGTTCTGTCTAGACTGACGAGGAGAGCATCCATCCCTGGGTGCTGCTGTCCTCTTCCCTCTTTTTTGTAAGGCTAAGTATTTACTGTATTTAAAAGCATAACATTGCCACAGAAACCTTTGTAAGCTGCAGCAGTCTGTCCAGACCAGCTCCACTCACCTATCTTATGGAAGAGCTCTGGCAGCTGCACCTCTACCTTCTCCCTCTGGAACATGTGATACTCAGCCTGCTCACAGATGGGAGGGATCTGGTTGAACTGCCGCGCCACAGAGTACGCCTCCTACAGGACACACAGGGAACAGCGGCCGTCAGCCTGAAGAGTACTGTACGGTGGCCACCGGCTAATCAAAGCAGGAGACGGTTGTGATGCCCATCAATCAATACTGTGAAAGTCATGGTCAGAGTCTAGCACAGTTAGTGAGACATTACAGTGGTGGCATGCCATTGTCCGTGGTGAGACTGGGTCTGGGCAGAATGATGACCGGAAGGAGAAGAGGCTGCGTGTGTGTGCATCTCACCCAGAGTTGAAAGTAGATTACATTTCTTCCTGGTACAGGACCTCCCATGTGCACATGCACTAAAAACATGTTTGGGCCTAACAGTAAAGACGTGTTCATAGCGCCAGTCCACAAATAAATGTCATTTAACTGTAAAAATGCATTTATTATCTTTTCATGTGGCATGAACACAAACAGGCATGTTTTCATCCGATTGTCAAACAAATCACTTTAAAAAGTAGGCTACCTGTGCAGGTTTGTCCACTAAAATAATTCCAGCATCTAAACAGTGCACCCACCATTTGACCAATTGAAAGACATGTCTATTAAAACACAGAAAGTACAATGACATGTTATTAGGCACACTTGTAGCAGCCGGAATTGATGCGTCCACAGCTGTCTGGCCACGTCTCGGTCCCCGATGACGTGGTCGTCGATTAAGGCAGCCCCCCGCACCTCTCTGATGCATTCAACATTTCGGTTGAATGCATTCAGTTCTGCAACTGACTAGTTATCCCTGTTACCATTTCCCAGTCACTTCTGCCTCTGCAAAATGTTAGTGTTCAAGTCTGTTCGCTAATTTCTCATGCTTGCTGACAGGCGGTAATGATAAATGATGGTGAAATATCCTACAGTTTTCTTGACATCTTTGTTTTAATTATTGTGATAGGCACATTTTTCTTAATTTTGCCGGTACTCTGTACTGGCTTACTTTCAGCCCGTCTCACCATGATCTCCATGGGGCTCCAGCGGGACGTGCCCCAGTACATGGCCATGCCCTGGTTGATCACATGGGTCATCGCCCGCACCGTCTCTGCCAATCAAAGAAAGAAACACACACACACTACAATGAGTGGAGAGACCAATGCTGTGTTTGAGAACTATATTGACCCATTACATCACCTCTTGTTTCACTAGGGTATAAAAATGAGGTAACACACACACATGCAATATCCCTTTGTCATCCACCACCATGAAGATTAAAGAACTGGCTGTTCAAAAGAGACCTTCATAAATCTGGTAATGACTACAAGAAGATCCACAAACAATTGAATATACCACTGAGCACTGTCAGGGCAATTATGAAAACATTTAAAAGATATGGAACAGTTGAAAACCTCACGTGTAGAAGACGCAAATGCATTTTGCCCACAGGATAGGGAGGAGGATGGTGAGAGAAGCAACAAAATCCCCAAGAATCACTGTGAAAGAATTGCAGGCCTTGGTGGCATCTTGGGGTCACCAGGTTTCAAAAAGCACCATCAGACGCCACTTCCACAACCACAGACTCTTTGGAAGGGTTGCCAGATGAAAGCCCTTTCTGACCCCCAAGACACAGACGCAAACGTTTGGAGTTTGCCAAACGTCATTTAAATAATGACTGGAAGAAGGTGCTCTAATCAGATGAGACCAAAATTGAACGTTTTGGTCAGATACAGCATCGGCATGTTTTGCGTCGAAACAGAGATGCATACAAAGAGAGGTACCTCATACCCACGGTGAAATATGGTGGTGGGTCAGTGATGTTTTGGGGCTGTTTTAATTCCAGAGGTCCAGAGGCACTGGTTAAGATTGTGGCATAATGAATTTCACCGTATCAGGCAATGTGTTCCTTAACTTTGTCAAATATTACAGGAAAAGACTCCATGCTGTTATCCTTGCCAGAGGTGGTGGCACTAAGTACTAAATGAATGCCAATAATTATGAAACCTTGATTTTGGTGGAATACATTTTTGTATTAAATAATTGTATGATTTTGGTGGGTTCCATTGAAACATTAATAAAGTACAGTATTTCTCACATGTTGGTATTTTCAGTTTCTCTCTATAATAATATTGTTTATATTTTTAAAGTATTGTTTGTGCATTGCCAGTCAGGGGTCATTTTGGAGACCACTGTATATAGCCCAGTGAGTTAGGGTGGACATAGGCATGTCAGAGAATGCTCAGACGACCTACAGCATCCCAGAATGTGAGCTTCTGGGATGGAGAGAACATAGCAGGGGAATAGAAACCAGGGGAATAAGAAACCAGGGGAATAGAAACCAGGGGAATAGAAAGCAGGGGAATAGAAATCGGGGGAATAGAAATTGGGGGAATAGAAAGCAGGGGAATAGAAAGCAGGGGAATAGAAATCAGGGGAATAGAAAGCAGAGGAATAGAAAGCAGAGGAATAGAGATCAGGGGAATAGAAATCAGGGGAATAGAAAGCAGAGGAATAGAGATCAGGGGAATAGAAAGCAGGGGAATAGAAAGCAGAGGAATATAAATCAGGGGAATAGAAAGCAGGGGAATAGAAAGCAGAGGAATAGAGATCAGGGGAATAGAAAGCAGGGGAATAGAGACCAGGGGAATAGAAAGCAGAGGAATAGAAAGCAGGGGAATAGAAAGCAGGAGAATAGAGAAGAGACAGCAGAAGCCAGTGACAGAAGAGGACCAAGATGATCCTCCTTACCTTCCATGGGAGTGTTGGGGTCCGGTCTGTTTGCAAACACCACGTCCACATACTCTAGCTGCAGTCTCTCCAGTGAGGCCTTTAAACCTACAACGACATGCATCACGGCCACAGTTCCACACACTGCTATTGTTCAGGGAAATGATTGCAGCCATATCGCATTGATTATGCTATTGTGAGGTAGTGCTCAATATAATATACATGTGATTGTAATAAGGTGTTTCTTCCTCTATAGACACAACTCCAAACCCCCAAGAGAGTCCCAAACTCTCAATTATCAAAACAGAGTCTTCTCCCTGGAGCCAAAGCTACTAATTAGGATGTATTTTGTTTGATTGACAATCAACATTTAAAGTTCTTGTCCTGTCTTTGATCTGTGTGACATACGAAACAGTACTCAGCTCCTATAAAAATAGTGTTTTCAGAGACAAAGCAGATGGTAGAGTAGATTCCTAATCGAGGTAAAGTCTCTGACTGCTATATTGTATCAACGATGGTGGTGTCTATGTCCTCTTTATAGATTTCACACTTCTTTCCATCTCAGATGAATGTTTTCCACTGCGGAATTTCCATCCCCTGCACTTTACATTGACTTTAGACAATCATGTACATCAGAGCCAACGGAAAGTGGACATTGATTTAATTAGCCAGCAATACCAATGTTTGTTGATGGTGAGTGTGAAGGAGTGGGTTGTTAAAGCCATGGAATTTGTGTTAAACTCACACTACAGTATGTTTGTAAGCATGTGTTGGTCTACGCTGCTAGACAGTGGCATAAACTAGCTGTCAATCGTTGTACTTGTACCGTGTGCCCCTGGCAATATGCTTCAGTAACTTGTTCATAGTGCCAGGCCACAAATGCACAACACAAACACACTCATGCACTAACACACAGAACCAGGTCATTAGCTGCAGAGGGGCTGAAATTGGGAGCCTTTATCTCTCTCTGTAACCACTCTACCATCCACATGACCTGTGTGATCTTTTTATTTATTTATCCGTTATTTTACCAGGTAAGTTGACTGAGAACACATTCTCATTTGCAGCAACGACCTGGGGAATAGTTACAGGGGAGAGGAGGGGGATGAATGAGCCAATTGTCTGTCCGTGCGTCCGTCTGCAGCTTACTTACCTTCTATAATGTGTTTTCGGGACAAGCCTCTCTCAGTCTCTGCTCTATGGGTGAAAAACACATTCCACAGTTGAATTATAGCAGTTGCTGTCTTTCCATCATGTAATCTCTCTCTCTCTTTATCATTTAGTCCATCGCAGTAACAACATCACATGATATACATTTCAGCTTGACTAAAAGCCCATTATTTAGATTCAGTGTGGATTACACATGATCACATTAACCAGAGGGCATTAGATAGATACTCCATTACTACTCTATTAGATAGATATTCCATTACTACTCCATTAGATATATACTCCATTACTACTCCATTAGATAGATACTCCATTACTACTCCATTAGATAGATACTCCATTACTACTCCATTAGATAGATACTCCATTACTACTCCATTAGATAGATACTCCATTACTACTCCAATAGATATATACTCCATTACTACTCCACTAGATAGATACTCCATTACTACTCCATTAGATATATACTCCATTGCTACTCCATTAGATATATACTCCATTACTACTCCATTAGATAGATACTTCAATACTACTCCATTAGATAGATACTCCATTACTACTCCAATAGATAGATACTCCATTACTACTCCATTAGATAGATACTCCATTACTAATCCAATAGATAGATACTCCATTACTAATCCAATAGATATATACTCCATTGCTACTCCATTAGATAGATACTCCATTGCTACTCCATTAGATAGATACCCCATTACTCCATTAGATAGATACTCCATTACTACTCCAATAGATAGATACTCCATTACTACTCCATTAGATAGATACTTCAATACTACTCCATTAGATAGATACTCCATTACTACTCCAATAGATAGATACTCCATTACTACTCCATTAGATAGATACTCCATTGCTACTCCATTAGATATATACTCCATTACTACTCCATTAGATATATACTCCATCACTACTCCATTAGATATATACTCCATTACTACTCCATTAGATATATACTCCATTACTACTCCATTAGATATATACTCCATTACTACTCCATTAGATAGATACTCCATTGCTACTCCATTAGATAGATACTCCATTACTACTCTATTAGATAGATACTCCATTACTACTCCATTAGATATATACTCTATTAGATAGATACTCCATTACTACTACATTAGATAGACACTCCATTACTACTCTATTAGATATATAGTCCATTAGATAGATACTCCATTATTACTCCATTAGATAGATACTCCATTACTACTCTATTAGATAGATACTCCATTACTACTCCAATAGATAGATACTCCATTACTACTCCAATAGATAGATACTCCATTACTACTCTATTAGATAGATACTCCATTACTACTCCAATAGATAGATACTCCATTACTACTCCAATAGATAGATACTCCAATACTACTCCATTAGATATATACTCCATTACTACTCCATTAGATATATACTCCATTACTACTCTATTAGATAGATACTCCATTACTACTCCATTAGATAGATACTCCATTACTACTCCATTAGATATATTCTCCATTACTACTCCATTAGATAGATACCCCATTACAGCACCAGTCACTCACAACTCCAGACAAAATACACACAGCAGCATATCTCTCATTAGGACACAAAGACACCCAGAGAAGAGTCAACATACTTTCCGCCCCAGAAGATCTTGGTTGTGATCACCAAACTGGAACGTCTACAAAGAGATGGGGGAGAAAACCCATTACAACTTACATGTGAGACCCTCTGTACACAGGACGTACACAGACAATGAAGCACAAAGAGAGTGTGTTCTAGGTGCTCTGGATGACAGAGAGGGCAGAGGGCCGGGCTGGAAGAATGTGTGACGGTATCTAGAGGTGAGGGCTTGCGTGCCTTAAGTCTTATATGTCGTGACTGGCAGGATGACTAAGGCGCCTAGTAACACACCCTTTAGGTTCACACACACCACACACACACACACACACACACAAAGGAGATACAACACTGCCTTGGGCCAGTAAACATGACCTGGACCAGGGTCAGACCAGTGACCCTCACACCACTTTACAAGTACAGTACACACACACAGCTGACGAGGTGAAAGAGTACAGTACCCACACACAGCTGACAAGGTGAAAGAGTCCAGTACACACATACAGCTGATGAGGTAAAAGAGTACAGTACACACACACAGCTGACGAGGTGAAAGAGTACAGTACACACACACAGCTGACGAGGTGAAAGAGTACAGTACACACACACAGCTGACGAGGTGAAAGAGTACAGTACACACACAGCTGATGAGGTAAAAGAGTACAGTACACACACAGCTGACGAGGTAAAAGAGTACAGTACACACACACAGCTGATGAGGTAAAAGAGTACAGTACACACACACAGCTGACGAGGTAAAAGAGTACAGTACACACACACAGCTGACGAGGTAAAAGAGTACAGTACACACACACAGCTGATGAGGTAAAAGAGTACAGTACACACACACAGCTGACGAGGTAAAAGAGTACAGTACACACACACAACTGACGAGGTAAAAGAGTACAGTACCCACACACAGTTGATGAGGTAAGAGTACAGGAGACACATTCATTCCATTATTCAGTAACTTTGAGGAGGGACACTCCATTAATATTGTATCTCTCTCTCTGCCCGTCTGGATGACTCCATTAATATTGCATCTCTCTCTCTCTCTCTGCCTGACTCCAGTAATATTGTATCTCTCTCTCTCTCTCTCTCTCTGCCCATCTGCCTGACTCCATTAATATTGTATCTCTCTCTCTCTCTCTGCCCGTCTGCCTGACTCCATTAATATTGTATCTCTCTCTCTCTCTGCCAGTCTGCCTGACTCCATTAATATTGTATCTCTCTCTCTCTCTGCCCGTCTGCCTGACTCCATTAATATTGTATCTCTCTCTCTCTCTCTGCCCGTCTGCCTGACTCCAATAATATTGTATCCCTCTCTCTGCCCGTCTGCCTGACTCCAATAATATTGTCTCTCTCTCTGCCCGTCTGCCTGACTCCATTAATATTCTCTCTCTCTCTCTATCTCTGCCCGTCTGCCTGACTCCAATAATATTGTATCCCTCTCTCTGCCCGTCTGCCTGACTCCAATAATATTGTCTCTCTCTCTGCCCGTCTGCCTGACTCCATTAATATTGTCTCTCTCTCTCTCTCTCTATCTCTGCCCGTCTGCCCGAATCCATTAATATTGTATCTCTCTCTCTCTGCACGCCTGCCTGACTCCAATAATATTGTACCCTCCCTCTCTGCCAGTCTGCATGACTCCATTAATATTGTATCTCTCTCTCTCTGCCCGTCTGGATGACTCCATTAATATTGTATCTCTCTCTCTCTGCACGCCTGCCTGACTCCAATAATATTGTACCCTCTCTCTCTCTCTGCCTGACTCCATTAATATTGTATCTCTCTCTCTCTGCCCGTCTGCCTGACTCCAATAATATTGTATCCCTCTCTCTGCCCGTCTGCCCGAATCCATTAATATTGTATCTCTCTCTCTCTCTGCCCGTCTGCCTGACTCCATTAATATTGTATCCCTCTCTCTCTGCCCGTCTGCCCGACTCAATTAATATTGTATCCCTCTCTCTGCCCGTCTGCCCGAATCCATTAATATTGTATCTCTCTCTCTGCACGCCTGCCTGACTCCAATAATATTGTACCCTCTCTCTCTCTCTGCACGCCTGCCTGACTCCAATAATATTGTATCTCTCTCTCTCTGCCCGTCTGCCTGACTCCAATAATATTGTACCCTCTCTCTCTCTCTGCCCGTCTGCCTGACTCCATTAATATTGTATCTCTCTCTGCCCGTCTACCTGACTCCATTAATATTGTACCCTCTCTCTCTATGCCTGTCTGCCTGACTCAATTAATATTGTATCCCTCTCTCTGCCCGTCTGCCCGAATCCATTAATATTGTATCTTTCTCTCTCTGCCCGTCTGCCAGAATCCATTAATATTGTACCCCCTCTCTCTCTCTGCACGCCTGCCTGACTCCAATAATATTGTATCTCTCTCTCTCTGCCCGTCTGCCTGACTCCATTAATATTGTATCTCTCTCTCTCTGCCCGTCTGCCTGACTCCATTAATATTGTATCTCTCTCTCTCTCTGCCCATCTGCCTGACCCCATTAATATTGTATCTCTCTCTCTCTCTCTGCCCGTCTGCCTGAATCCATTAATATTGTACCCTCTCTCTCTCTGCCCATCTGCCTGACTCCATTAACATTGTACCCTCTCTCTCTCTCGGCACGCCTGCCTGACTCCAATAATATTGTATCTCTCTCTCTCTGCCCGTCTGCCTGACTCCAATAATATTGTACCCTCTCTCTCTCTCTGCCCGTCTGCCTGACTCCATTAATATTGTATCTCTCTCTCTCTGCCCGTCTACCTGACTCCATTAATATTGTACCCTCTCTCTCTCTGCCTGTCTGCCTGACTCAATTAATATTGTATCCCTCTCTCTGCCCGTCTGCCCGAATCCATTAATATTGTATCTTTCTCTCTCTGCCCGTCTGCCAGAATCCATTAATATTGTACCCCCTCTCTCTCTCTGCACGCCTGCCTGACTCCAATAATATTGTATCTCTCTCTCTCTGCCCGTCTGCCTGACTCCAATAATATTGTACCCTCTCTCTCTCTCTGCACGCCTGCCTGACTCCAATAATATTGTACCCTCTCTCTCTCTGCCCGTCTGCCTGACTCCATTAATATTGTACCCTCTCTCTCTCTCTGCCCATCTGCCTGAATCCATTAATATTGTATCTCTCTCTCTGCCCGTCTGCCCGAATCCATTAATATTGTATCTCTCTCTCTGCCCGTCTGCCCGAATCCATTAATATTGTATCTCTCTCTCTGCCCGTCTGCCCGAATCCATTAATAATGTATCCGTCTCTCTCTCTGCACGCCTGCCTGACTCCATTAATATTGTATCTCTCACTCTCTGTCCGTCTGCCTGACTCCATTAATATTGTATCTCTCACTCTCTGCACGCCTGCCTGACTCCATTAATATTGTATCTTTCTCTCTCTCTCTGCCCGTCTGCCTGACTCCATTAATATTGTATCCCTCTCTCTCTCTGCCCGTCTGCCTGACTTCATTAATATTGTCTCCCCCTCTCTCTCTGCACGCCTGCCTGACTCCAATAATATTGTATCTTTCTCTCTCTGCCTGACTCCATTAATATTGTATCTCTCTCTCTCTCTCTCTCTCTGCCTGACTCCATTAATATTGTATCTCTCTCTCTCGCCCGTCTGCTGGTGCACAACACACCACACTGCTCCCTTCTCCTCCAATAAGGTAGAGGAGTTATGAAAACATGTCTCGTTATGAGAGTACCTCCATCCTTTCTTCTTTATGACGTTCCCCAGCACCACCTCAGCCCTGGGGGGAGGGGGAGAGAGAGAGAGAGAGAGAGAGAGAAGGGATATTAGATAATCATAGTCAACCAACAGCATAGTCAACCAACAACTAGACATACCATGATGCAAAAGAAAACAAACAGAACAGCCATTGAAAAGGAAGACATCCGAAATGTGTGGTGCTAACCCTGAACAACACTTCCAGTGTCTTTATAGACTCGTAACAAAGCCCTCCTGCAGCGTGTGGAGTTCAACTCAGAGAGATGGCAATGTGAATGGGCTGCCTGGCAGGGTGCAGGCTGGAAGGCCTATGGCTGGTGTGTAGCAGGCTCCCTATCAGTCTTTCATTAGCAGCATTAGGGGTGCTAATTCGGCCCAACATGGAGCCCATTAGGGCTGGGATAACTCCTGTCACTGGGAGGAAGAGAGCACCTCGCTGCATGGCTAACAAATGACATGTTTTCCTGTAATGTGACCTCGGTATACTGTACAGCACACACAAAGGGACTGATCTGCCACCTCTGTTTCTGTGCCTTTCTCTTATGCCTCCCATCAGATGTCTCTCTGCCTGTGCGTGCAGACTGCTGGTTTGAGCAGAGGGAGAGCAGAGGGAGAGAAGGGACATTTCTGGTTGATGCCAGATGTTTGCATCTCTTCCCCCCCCTGGAGACCAATGTCTTCTTCATGAATAGAGTTCTCCGCTCCCAAGAGAGGATCTGACTCTCTGTCTGTCTGTGTGCGTGCGTGTAGCCTAGCGCTTAAGATCGTTGGGCCAGTAACCGAAAGGTTGCTGGTTCAAATCCCTGATCAGACTAGGTGAAACATCTGTTGATGTGACCTTAAGCAAGGCACTTAACCCTAATTGCTCATGAAAATCGCTTTGAAAAACAGTGTCTGCTAAAGGACAAATGTAAATGTGTGACATACTATACAGTACTCAGCTCCTATAAAAAGTGTGTTTTAGAGACAAAGCAGATGGTAGAGTAGATTCCTAATCGAGGTAAAGTCTCTGACTGCTATATTGTATCAACGATGGTGGTGTCTATGTCCTCTTTATAGATTTCACACTTCTTTCCATCTCAGATGAATGTTTTCCACTGCGGAATTTCCATCCCCTGCACTTTACATTGACTTTAGACAATCATGTACATCAGAGCCACAGAGAGTGGACATTGATTTAATTAGCCAGCAATACCAATGTTTGTTGATGGTGAGTGTGAAGGAGTGGGTTGTTAAAGCCATGGAATTTGTGTTAAACTCACACTACAGTATGTTTGTAAGCATGTGTTGGTCTACGCTGCTAGACAGTGGCATAAACTAGCTGTCAATCGTTGTACTTGTACCGTGTGCCCCTGGCAATATGCTTCAGTGACTTGTTCATAGCGCCAGGCCACAAATACACAGCACACATGATAAAGCTATCAACAATTCATGCAGTGGCTGTTGTGGAATTGGGAAACATTGAAATAACATTTCTTTGTCTTTTATTTTCTTTCTTCAGTATTTTACATGAGTCTTTTACACAATATTAACACCTTGGGAAATATACCCAACACATTGCCACAATGAGAGCCCAGTATTTCCTTGGGGAGCGTTTAGAGAGGAGTTGTAGGCTGTTAATCTGAGGTACTGTTGGAAAAGGATAATCCCTCAGATTGTTTCAGTTAATCCTATATAACAACAAAGATTCATGAATCCAGGAGGGTGTACACAGCTATCAGAAGAGATGTCGTGGTTTAGAAAGCCCTAGAAAGGTTTGTAATTGTTCTATGTAGCTCAGTTGGTAGAGCGTGGTTCTTGTAACGGATAGTGGGTTTGATTTCCGGGACCACCCATACGTAAAAAATGGACGCATGCATGACTAAGTTGCTTTGGATAAAAACGTCTGCTAAATGTAGTATTGGCAGCGTTTGGGTTCAACTGGTATTCAAGCAATCATGGATAATTAACCCTGACCTTACATCAAAAATACCATTAAAGCTTAGTATAATGAGCGTTATAAATGAGGTGTATCTCCCTCAGGTCTGTAGCTCAAGGTTCGAGAGCCAGTAATCACTCATGTTTATGTAAACAGTTTTGCAGGCTTTACCTGGTCCCCCTGTCCATGGCACGTCATGAATTCAATTGCATGACCTTGTACTTGCGAACATGCCGGCCACGTACCTATGTGCGAGGCAGCAGGGGCGCAGACTCAGGGTAAGTGTATCCGTGTGTTTTTCCTCTGAGCCTCGGGGGCCTCAGATCTAATGAACCAGAGGTTTAATCCAATTGAATGAGATCTCCAAAGATGTGTGATGGCCAGGGAGACTCCCTGCACGTGCTGTAATCATCACAACCACACTGGAGAGACTGGAGACCAGCAACAGCTTCATTGGTACTAGATGCCAGTGTACACCACATCCCTTAGACGAGTCCCTACCTAAACACACTCATAATGATCTGTTAGTGTTAAGTCAGCGCTGGTTCAAAGACCCTAAAGTAAATGTAAGCCTATGCGGCTGTGTATGGTGTGATACTGGGACTGGGTGGTCAACAATAACTAAGTCATGTCTGGATGAAGATGTGATGTGGACAGTCTGGATGATACTCACTTCCCTGCAGCGTAGACCTCTGCTGTGTCAAACAGATTGATGCCGTTCTCGTAGGCCAGGCACACAAGCTGCTCGGCCATCTATTGGCCGAAGAGGTGGTGTGAGGGAAAGGAAAGAGAGAGGAGGAAGGGGAGGGGGTTGAGACATCACTGAGATCGATTATCAACACCTATCCGCATGCATGATGCTGTAAGTGCACACGCCAGTGCGTTCATGGTTCAGATAATTGTTCGTTCACATGGCACATTTGTTGGTTTTCTAGCTATTCTACGTGGCAATGCAGCGTCAGCAGAACTATTCTTCCTGAGCAGCAGTGGGCTCTAGGAGCATGTAGGGAGTTGTGAAACTGGGGAGTGTTGACTGACACAGAAGTGGAATAACAGCATAACACAATCCATCTGCTCTCACCTCGTCTGTTATCTGTCCACCAAACGTCACCCATGTTCCTGCAGAGAGACGACAAGGAGACTGTGTTAGTAGTCTATCAGATTAGTGATATATAGGGAGAGTGGTGTTGAAGAAGCAGTGTTGCTGATTACCGTAGCTTCTTAATTATAGTTTTGAGAGATGTGGCTTTGGTACAGTTAACCAAAGCAACAGTGTTAGTTAACAGATAGAGAAGGCCTCAGCTGGTATTTCTGTCATATCCTCACTCTCCCACGTCTAGAAAAATGCCTTAGAAAAATGCCTTTGGTGTGAAATAAATTCCCTCTGTGGCTCATTTTGTCTTACTGGTGAAGTCACCTCTAACACAGTTGTATCTCCCAGCCCCTCAGCTAGCCCCCAATCCCTTCTCTCACTCACCTAGTCCAAGGCAGGACACCCTCAGGCCAGACTTCCCAAGGTTTCTGTCAAAACACAGAATACATTAGCATTAATATTGTGTTGATAATGGCGCTGTGCTTTTAGTGCTGTAGGTTTGAGATAGTCAAGCTTTTTTCCCAAGTAGTTCCATGCTTCATGTGAATAAATGTCTCTGTGTTGGGTATACGGACACTGACTCACTGTGAGAGTCACTGGAAGGTTGTAACTAGGCTTGGGTGGTATCCCAATTTCCGTACTTTCAAATTTTTCTGCCATTCTGAGATTTATGGAATTACCAGCATACAAGGGGGCGCTAAAAAAAAAATTTTTTTTTTTTTTTAAAAGCCCATTGTGTGTTCATTACCAGAATGTTAACAAAATTACCACAAGTAAAAGTGAATTCTCCTGGTGGCTTTAAGTTAACAAACTACAAACTAATTCCAAAGACAGGCAAATCCAGCTCATCAAGTTATAAAAGTATAGACAGTAGCCATTTTCAGTGAGAGTGGACATTTACTATGAGAGAAATTGAGCAAGTGAACAAAGTTGTGATGCATGCTTGTCTGAAGGAAGAGCAGCACGTGTCCACCGAGGCCCAGTGTCCGGTCTGGAGCGTGAAGTCATGAGAACTGCTGGTCGGCTACTGCGTAGCAACCAAAAGTGTCAAAAGCCTGGTCTGTCCTAGAAAGCCCAAGTAAATTACAATCGCCAGAATGGCCAAACATTTTTTTTTAGACAGCCGTTTTGTGCTCTAAAATGTGTTTATGATGATCAAGTTGGATCCCCACAGTGAATTATTTTAAAGTTGAAATCGAGATATTTGAATGACATAGTGATCCATTCTGACTACTGCATTTCTCGTCAGGACCACGTGCTGACACAAATCAATCACGGCCGGCAAGCTACGAGGAAGCTCCCGGTTGAGTCTCTCAGGCAGAATGAAAACGACTACATCGACCATGATCCTTAGCTAGATACGGCTACTTTCACCATGATCCCTAGTCATTTTTTTGGTGCCATTCAGCAATATGCCACGCTTCATGCTCCATCTGGAGATTTCCATAGGTTACAGGTTACGTATGTAAAGTACAGTTACATACGTTACAGATTTATTCTAAAATTGATTTAATTTGTATTAACATTTAAAAACAGAAATAACTTAATAACATAAGTGTTCAGACCATCCATTGATCATCCTTGAGATGTTTCTACAACTTGATTGTAGTCCACCTGTGGTAAATTTAATTGATTGGACATGATTTGGAAAGGCACCCACCTGTCTATATAAGGTCCCACTGTTGACAGTGCACGTCAGAGTAAAAATCAAGCCACGAGGTCAAAGGAATAGTCCATAGAGCTCCGAGACAGGATTGTGTTGAGGCACAGATCTGGGGAAGGGTAACAAAACATTTCTGCAGTATTGAAGGTTCCCAAGAACACAGTGACCTCCATCATTCTTAAATGGAAGAGGTTTGGAACCACCAAGACTCTTACTAGAGCTGGCCGCCCGGCCAAACTGAGCAATTGGGGGAGAAGGAAGGGAGGTGACCAAGAACCTGATGGTCACTCTGACAGAGCTTCAGAGTTCCTCTGTGGAGATGGGGCAACCTTCCAGAAGGACACAACCATCTCTGCAGCGCTCCACCAATCAGGCCTTTATGGTAGAGTGGCCAGACGGAAGCCACACCTCTGTAAAAGGCACATGGCAGCTCACTTGCAGTTTGCTGAAAGGCACCTAAAGGACTCTCAGAGAAACAAGATTCTCTGGTCTAATGAAGATTGACCTGAATGCCAAGCGTCACGTCTGGAGGAAACCTGGCACCATCCCTACAGTGAAACATGGTGGTGGCAGAATCATGCTTTGGGGATGTTTTTCAGCGGCAGGGACTGGGAGACTAGTCAGGATCGAGGGAAAGATGAATGGAGCAAACTACAGAGAGATCCTTGATGAAAACCTGCTCCAGAGCATTCAGGACCTCAGACTGGGGCGAAGGTTTACCTTCCAACAGGGCAATGACCATAAGCACACTGCCAAGACAACACAGGAGTGGCTTCAGGAGTGGCTTCACAAGTCTCTGAATGTCATTGAGTGGCCCAGCCAGAGCCCGGACTAGAACCCGATCGAACATCTCTGGAGAGAACTGGAAATAGCTGTGCAGAGACACTCCCCATCCAACCTGATAGAGGTTGAGAGGATCTGCAGAGAAGAATGGGAGAAAATCCAAATTCAGATGTGCCAAGCATGTAGCGTCATACCAAAGAAGACTCGAGGCTGTAATCGCTGCCAAAGGCGCTTCAATCAAAGTACTGAGTAAAGGGTCTGAATAGTTAAGGAAATGTGATTCAGGTTTTTGATTTTTCTGAAAACCTGTTTTTGCCTTGTCATTATGGGGTATTGTGTGTAGATTGTTGAGGGAAAAAACGATTTAATCCATTTTAGAATAAGGCTGTAAGGTAACAACATTTGGAAAAAGTCAAAGGGTCTGAATACTTTCCGAATGCACTGTATATATGGATGATTTATAAAGCCAGTTAAGCTATTGATTATAGACCTAATTAAGTTGGTTTCCTCTCTCAACACTTTTCTTAGACAATAAGGCAAGGGCTGTTTTCCCATTTCCTCATTCTGCTGCCTCCGCCGCATTGTTCTCAACACCAATATGCTGGTTAACGTTGCTATTATGCACATAGCGACATGGTCTAGGACAAGGTGCCAATTCAACAGCGCACTGATGTGTTTCGGAACTACGGACAGCAGGAGAAAACGCATTTGTTATAGAATATTGTAATTTTTATTTGTGTTGCACCATTGTTCTTACATAATAAAACCATATACAATTTCAGTAGCACATCTTAGACTGAAGGGCTGTGCCATCCCCACGGCCTCCACAATGGATCAGTCCACTCAGACAGGAGCCAATCAGACGTGTCTTGTGCACCATGTTTATTATTATTATTTATTTATTTGCTACTGCTCGACTAAAGAAATCTCGATCGACCAACAGCCTATCGACCAAACAACCAACCAGTCGACTAAATGTGGTCAGCCCTAGTATTCAAAAACTTCAAAGCAACCTTATTGACGGTATATGAAAATCATGCCGTGGATCTTTCCAAATACCCCGGTATACGGTATGTACGGCATACTGCCCAACCCTATTTGTAACACCTATGACAGTATGTTTCTCTCTGTATCCTCTGGATGTAGGTGGAGAGGAGCACACAGACGCCCACCAGTATGATCAGGTGCCTGTGCGTGTGCACGTGTGTGTGTGCATGTGCATCAGTGGATAGAGATGTCACAGGAATGCTGACAGGGGAAGAGGGTCTAAATCTGGCCTCGCATGAACTCCTGTGGAATGTCGCAGTTCACACCAAGACGCCCAAGCCTGCACATCAATCCCCTAGAGCCAATCACAAGCTTCGACTCCAGCTCGACACCACAGTAAATCCCAGTCCCCAGAGAAAACGTGGTACCTCTTAACCAATCAGACAGACTCCACGTGGAACCCCAACCAATCAGACAGACTCCACGTGGTACCTCTTAACCAATCAGACAGACTCCACGTCGTACCTCTTAACCAATCAGACAGACTCCACGTCGTACCTCTTAACCGTTCAGACAGAATCCACCACTGACAGACAGACAGTACACAGCTTTGGTGTTTGCTTTTACCTTTCGTTCTAAGAGGTTACAGGTAAAAGATGGAGAACACACTGGAGAAACCTGCAGGAAGTAAAGGCCTTTTCTAGTGTTATAAAACCACAATGACTGGCTCAGTCTTCAGTGGCTCAAAAGGCATATTTATTTTCTCCATCTTTTTGGGTACGTTACTGTGCATGGCAGGTCGTTTATCATTCAAATTTGGCACGTCAACATTATGCAAGCACATGGCCAACAAGTTTTGAACAGTGAACCACAGGGGAAGACTTTAGAGGCAACGCTAGGCCACAACCTCGAGAGCTGCACTTGTCACCACAGAAATAAATGCAAATAGCCACTTGACTAGATGTACAGGAGTCTTATGGCCTGGAGGTAGAAGCTGTTTAGAAGCCTCTTGTATCTAAACTTGGCGCTCCGGTACCACTTGCCGTGCGCTAGCAGAGAGAACAGTCTATGACAAGGGTGGCTGGAGTTTTCGACAATTTTTTAGGGCCTTCCTCTGACACCGCCTGGTATAGAGGTCCTGGATGGCAGGAAACTTGGCCCCAGTGATGTACTGGGCCGTATGCACTACCCTCTGTAGTGCCTTGCGTTCGGAGGCTGAGCAGTTGCCATACCAGGTGGTGATGCAACTGCTCTTGATGGTGATATATTCCTTCCTGAGCTCTCAATACCAAGAATACATTCCCAATATGAGATCCTTAAAGCCGATGGGATATGCTTAAAACACAATGTACAATACCAACTAAAAACTGAGTAAAGAACCTTGAGTTGACTTCAGCTAGAGGTAAGTAAGATATGTGGGATATGAAATTATGTAATATATGGTGTGGGAGAAGGAGTGTGTAGGTGTAGGTGGGGGGGGGTCTGTCTGTCATTTTGTAGGAGTATGATTGTGTGCAAGCAGGTATTATTGAAATATACATTATGGCACTTACTATGTTTATGTATGAGAGTGTGTCCATGGCTGTGTGTTACGTGTGTGTGTGTGTGTAGGATTATGAGTGTGTGGGTGTCTTGTGAAGCCTTGGTAGGTTTGCTAAATTGCTGTGGTGACTAAGAGCAAAACATTCCCTTCATTTTGCTCTGAAACAGCTAGGGGATCAAAAAAGCCCACTTTCCATGTGGACTGAGCATTGGAATACTGAATATTTCTATTTGTATTTATTATGGATCCCCATTAGCTGCTGCCAAGGGAGCAACTACTCTTTCTGGCATCTGGAAAAATGAAGGCAGTTATACAATTTAAAAAAACATTACAATACATTCATAACAGATCTCACAGCACACTGTGTGCCCTCAGGCCCCTACTCCACTAACACATATCTACAACCCAAAATACATATCTACGTGTGTGTATAGTGTGTATGTTATCGTGTGTCTGTGCCTATGTTTGTGTTGCTTCACAGTCCTTGCTGTTCCATAAGGTTTACTTTGATCAGTTCATACAAAAATACAGTGCGAAACAGTGGAAGTGGGGATTGTTTTATATGGAGGTCAATGATAGAGGAAAATATGGTTGAAATGACTAATTACATTCCAATCAGAAACTGACTAGTCCAAATGCTATAATGTACGGTACATGTGAGTTTTCCCTCTTGCTCCCTTTCCCAATTGTATATAATGTAGTCAGGAGTTAGTAACAATGTAGGTCTGTTCCGTAGTTCATTCAGTTGTACAAATCTCCAGGTGGTGGGAACGGGCCATCTCCAAATGGTCGGGAATGTTGATTTATGCTGACTGGCCTTGACTTCGTGCTGATAACGCGGAGGCTTGAGAGTTAGAGGGGCCCTCTGTTTGTGAAACGGAACGTTTGGAAAACGCTGACGTCATTTTCAGTTTATAACCTGTGGAAATGTGTGTAAGCATTCAGTACTCTCTGGAATTAAACGCTCTTTACCTGGCTTTTAAGACTGGTCTCGATCTACTTCATGCATAATTAATGAACTTACAATTCATTAATGAATTAGAAATGAGTGCTAATTGATTTTGGCAATTAAAGCATAAAGGAATTTAGAATTCCTCTATCAGTCAATGAGTGTCAAATTTGGTCAACATAATTCAAACACTATATACGCACAACACATACATGCATACCGACACAATACACAAAACAAACAAACATACACACACTTTTGTGATGGTGCTGCATCAGATGACCTGGCCTCCACAATCACCTGACCGCAACCCAATTGAGATGGTTTGGGATGAGTTGGACCGCAGAGTGAAGGAAAATAAGCCAACAAGTGCTCAGCATATGTGGGAACTCCTTCAAGACTGTTGGAAAAACATTCCTCATGAAGCTGGTTGAGAGAATGCCAAGAGTGTGCAAAGCTGTCATTAAGGCAAAGCGTGGCGACTTTGAAGAATCTCAAATATAAAATATATTTTGATTTGTTTAACACTGGTTTGATTATTACATCATTCCATGTGTTATTTCATAGTTGTGAAGTCTTCACTATTATTCTACAATTACGAAAATAGTAAAAATTAAGAAAAACCCTGGAATGAGTACTGTAGGTGTGTCCAAACTTGACTGGTACTGTATATTATTTAGTATATGTAAAGACAATATTAAATCCAGAATAGTCTGATGGGTGACTATTCCAGCATAATAAAAAATGGCCTTTTTTGCAACATTTTAGAATCATAGTCGCTCACCTCATGTAGCCTAGCCCATGGGCCTATATGTTATAATAAGGTTTGTATCATAATACAAGTGGCCAAATAACTTCTTAAAATTAAACATATTAATCCGCTTTACAAGGGGTGTAGAGCCTAACTGGCATACATAAGCAGTGTGTGAGTTTCTAGTTTGGGAAAAAAAAATTTTTTTAGAGTGCATTAGTGCATTACGGCCACACAAAGGCGATGCCACAGTGAAATTCTAGGCATTATCAAGTGCTTGTTAAATTGTGAATGAGAGACTGATGTAGTGTGTACAGCCTGCGCAAAAAAAACAAAGCAGAGCTCATGCCTTTCAAGCGACTGTTTTCAAATCATCACTAGTCGCATCATGCAGCCTTAGAAAGTATTACAAATTCAAAACATATAGCCAAATGTTTGCGGAACAACTAAAGCTACGTTAATAACTCAAAATTATGCATATAGAAATCCCTATTTCTTGGTTAACCGCTCAACACAGAATAGCCGCATGTACACACTCCATCAAATCGTTTGGAGAAAATATCCTTTCTATTTTATTCAGCTTTGTTCAATTGTATTCTTCATATTATAAAATAATGCTACGGAATTCTAAGCAAATTTTGTCTGCTAGCGTAGCCCACAGGACAACTCAGAGTATGCTATTCTATTCTTCTGAAATATAATACATTTTCTTCATATCATGCTTCTTTAGACCGGTCTAAACTAAATAATGGATTTATTAAGGTGTAAGCTATATTACATGGATTTATTAGACTTTTTAAAATGTTCCAAAGGTCAGCATCAGTGGCTTGTAGGCTGTGTGTGGAGCCAAGAGATGCTTAACTGTGTTTACAGTTGAAGTCAGAAGTTTACATACACTAAAGTCATTAAAACTCGTTTTTCAACCACTCCACAAATTTGTTGTTAACAAACTATAGTTTTGGCAAGTCGGTTAGGACATCTACTTTGTGCATGACACAAGTCATTTTTCCAGCAATAGTTTACAGACAGAATATTTTACTTATAATTCACTGTATCACAATTCCAGTGGGTCAGAGGTTTACATACACTAAGTTGACTGTGCCTTTAAAAGGCTTGGAAAATTCCAGAAAATGGTGTCATGGCTTTAGAAGCTTCTGAAAGGCTCATTTACATAATTTGAGTCAATTGGAGGTGTAGCTGTGGTTGTATTTCAAGGCCTACCTTCAAACGCAGTGCCTCATTGTGTGACATCATGGGAAAATCAAAAGAAATCAGCCAAAACCCCAGAAAAAGAATTGTAGACCTCCACAAGTCTGGTTCAACCTTGGGAGCAATTTCCAAACGCTTGAAGGTACCACGTTCATCTGTACAAACAATAGTACACAAGTATAAACACCATGGGACCACGCAGCCGTCATACCGCTCAGGAAGGAGACGTGTTCTGTCTCCTAGAGATGAACGTACTTTGATGTGAAAAGTGCAAATCAAGCCTAGAACAACAGCAAAGGACCTTGTGAAGATGCTGGAGGAAACAGGTACAAAAGTATCTATATGCACAGTAAAACCCATCTTATATCGTCATAACCTGAAAGGCCGCTCAGCAAGGAAGAACCCACTCCAAAACCACCATAAAAAAGCCAGACTACGGTTTGCAACTGCACATGGGGACAAAGATCGTACTTTTTGGAGAAATGTCTTCTGGTCAGATGAAACACAAATAGAACTGTTTGGCCATAATGACCATCATTACGTTTGGAGGAAAAAGGGTGAAGCTTGCAAGCTGAAGAATACCATCCCAATCGTGAAGCACAGGGGTGGCAGCATCATGCTGTGGGGGTGCTTTGTTGCAGGAGGGACTGGGGTACTTCACAAAATAGATGGCATCATGAGGTAGGAAAATTATGTGGATATATTGAAGCAACATCCAATTTGTAAGTCGCTCTGGATAAGAGTGTCTGCTAAATGACTTAAATGTAATGTAAATGTAAGACATCAGTCAGGAAGTTAAAGCTTGGTCGCAAATGGGTCTTCCAAATGGACAATGACCCCAAGCATACTTCCAAAGTTGTGGCAAAATGGCTTAAGGACAACAAAGTCAAGGTATTGGAGTGGCCATCACAAAGCCCTGACCTCAATCCTATAAAAATGTGTGGGCAGAACTGAAACAGCGTGTGCGAGCAAGTAGGCCTACAAACCTAACACCAGCTCTGTCAGGAGGAATGGGCCAAAATTCACCCAATTTATTGTGGGAAGCTTGTGGAAGGCTACCCAAAACATTTGACCCAAGTTAAACAATTTAAAGGCAATGCTAACAAATACTAATTGAGTGTATGTAAACTTCTGACCCACTGGGAATGTGATGAAAGAAAGAAAAGCTGAAATAAATAATTTTCTCTACTATTATTCTGACATTTCACATTCTTAAAATAAAGTGGTGATCCTAACTGACCTAAGAAAGGGAATTTTTATTAGGATTATGTCACGCCTTGGTCATTGTATTTTGTGTTTTCGTTATATATGTGGTCAGGCCAGGGTGTGACAGGGGTTTATGTTATTGTTTTTCGTATTGGGGTTTGTAGCATTTGGGATCGCGGCTGAATAGGGGTGTGTCTAGTTAGGCTTGGCTGCCTGAGGCGATTCTCAATCAGAGTCTCTGATTGGGAACCGTATTTAGGTAGCCTTAGTTTCACATTGTATTTCGTGGGTGATTGTTCCTGTCTTTGTGTATTCACCAGATAGGCTGTATAAGTTTCACGTTCCGTTTGTTGTTTTGTATTTCACAGTTATTTCATGTATCGTTCCGTTTTCTTTCATTAAAGAAACATGAGTAACCACCACGCTGCATTTCGGTCCGACTCTCTTTCCACAACAGACGAACGCCGTTACAGATTAAATGTCAGGAATTGTGAAAAACTGAGTTTAAATGTTTTTGGCTAAGGTGTATGTAAACTTCCGACGTCAACTGTATGTTAATTAACGGTCAATTACTGTGAGACAGACAGTTATTTGCTTGACAATCACCGGCTGACAAAATGTTGTGACCGCCACAGCCCTGTGGGTGACATACCGCCAACCTTGAGGAAAACTATCAAGTGCAGGACAGGTGTGTATTTAAGTTAAGTCCTTTTCAAAACAAACAAAAAGTAACAAACCGATCAGACACACAGTCTGGTCTCTGTCCTCACTCACCTAGAAACGATAATTCCCTTTGTCAGTTCTGTGTAGTGCTGAATATTTTACCAGGCTGGCTGTTGATACTGCATGTTGGCCCTGGGCTATCCTTCACCTCTCCTCCCCTGCAGGGACCTGGTAGCAGTACTGTAGCAGGCTGGTCTGATCTGGGGTCAGGTTGCCGCTACGCCTCCCTGGACACGGCCCAGAACAGTAAGGTTATCTACGTCTCTTACCCCCTTCAATTATGGACTACAGAGGTATACTACACTACAGTCAGCCTCAACACATTATGAGTGGACCCAGTGACCACTTTGAATGTGTGAGAGTTATTTCATTGGCTGTAGATGAGATGCCTCTGGACTGTTTGTACCCCAGTGGCCTCATGGTTAACTAAGCCCCTGATTTCAAAGTGAACGAACAGAGGCGGTCATCTCAGTCTTTATGGGTTTTCTGAGGTGTGCGTTTGCTGCCCAAGAGTATTTGGCACCTCAATGTTATTAGTGAATTGAGTGCTCACCCATTTTACATGTAGAATCGCGTCAACATTTTCGGCAGTCAGACATCTGGAGCGTGCGGTCCGTAAAACACAGCATGCTGAGCGATTGGCAGGACGAACGCTAGATCCACATTTGGTGTGTCTGCTAAATGAAATGGGCGATGTGTGCGAGCCTTTAGAAGTCTATTTCAGGGGTTATTTGCGTAAATCCACTGCACCTGATCAGACTGTCTAGAATTCAGATAGAGCCAGATGGATGACAGCTGTACCGTCCCTGCCCAACTCTTTCCCTATCCTGATATTTGGCCCTGAGGGAGGTGGGAGGCGCTAGCTCTGAGAGATGCAATATGTGTTCACCATGTCAACAAGGTAGGATGGGCTGGATCAGGCAGTGTCTGAGCGAAAACAGGTTCTAAGAATACATTATTTACACAAGTATTCAGACCCTTTGCTATGAGACTCGAAACTGAGCTCAGGCGCATCCTGTCTACAGTCGTGGCCAAAAGTTTTGAGAATGACACAAATGTTAATTTTCACAGTCTGCTGCCTCAGTTTGTATGATGGTAATTTGCATATACTCCAGAATGTTATGAAGAGTGATCAGATGAATTGCAATTTGCCACGCAAATGAACCAAATCCCCCCAAAACATTTCCACTGCATTTCAGCCCTGCCACAAAAGGACCAGCTGACATCATGTCAGTGACTCTCTTGTTAACACAGGTGTGAGTGTTGACGACGACAAGGCTGGAGATCACCATGTCATGCTGATTGAGTTCGAATAACAGACTGGAAGCTTCAAAAGGAGTGTGGTGCTTGGAATAATTCTTCTTCCTCTGTCAACCACGGTTACCTTCAAGGAAACACGTGCAGTTATCATTGCTTTGCACAAAAAGGGCCTCACAGGCAAGGATATTGCCAGTAAGATTGCACCTAAATCAACCATCTATAACCAGCCTGAGTAGGCCTATAATGCCATTCCTTTTCTGTTCAGAGTTTAGAGAAATTAATCAATTTGGAAATGAGCTATTATCAGGCTGGTTAATGCGATGCATGTCTGTTGAATTTGGAAATGAGCTATTATCAGGCTGGTTAATGCGATGCATGTCTGTTGAATTTGGAAATGAGCTATTATCAGGCTGGTTAATGCGATGCATGTCTGTTGAATTTGGAAATGAGCTATTATCAGGCTGGTTAATGCGATGCATGTCTGTTGAATTTGGAAATGAGCTATTATCAGGCTGGTTAATGCGATGCATGTCTGTTGAATTTGGAAATGAGCTATTATCAGGCTGGTTAATGCGATGCATGTCTGTTGAATTTGGAAATGAGCTATTATCAGGCTGGTTAATGCGATGCATGTCTGTTGAATTTGGAAAAATCCACCCGCAGTCAGCCTCGCCCCACCTACAGTACTCAGCCAGTTAGGAGCTGCCACTGCATTGCGGCCGTTGCAAACCGCATACTTTTTTACTAAACGGTACGTGCTAAATAGTTTCCGACGGTGACTACATAGTATGCAGTTTAAGTATGTAGTACACTAGTATGGGTATTCGGACACGGCAACTGTATAGTTTACATACTAAAAAAAGAGTGGTGCAGAAAAGCTTACTCACTAGATCACATATCATGACCACACTGCATCATTCAGTGCCATATGACACTATTTACAGTAGTGTAGGACAGAACTAAAATATTCACAACACAGATGACTGAGTAAAAAGCAGTTAACCATGCATCTTACAGTATATACTGTATACTTTAACCTTTACCGTGCCATTTACAGTCCACTGTTCGTTCTGGCATTTTCCGTTTTTGCAGCAGTGGCAACAATTCAGTAGTAGTGGACCACCACTTCTAAACACTAATAGCCTCTAAGTACTTCCCCATGGTATTCTAAGGGCTTGGGATAGTATACCATTCTACACCAATTAAAGTGGAAATGACAACTACTCTGCAGATATGAAACAAATCATTAGAATATCAGTCAAAAACATGCCCAGGTTTATGCTACAAAACCAACCTCATGTGTTTTTAAAAATAGGTTCTATTTGACAAAAAATGCAATGACGTACAGTAAGGCATTGTTGTCAGAATAGATGGATGCAGTTCAATGCATGATTAATACAATTCACCAGGACATTTCTTGGTAGTCCAACAAATATTGCTATCAGGTTGTAAATCACAGCTGGCCAAGTACATTGTTTGCTGCCTCCATCCATTCGGGATGCACTGTTTCAGTTTCAATGACTCAATATTTTGGACGAAAACGGACAATTGTAACTAAGGCAGTGAATGTCAATACAATCAAACTAGCAAGGGCAATGATCTAAAGTTGTGCTGTTGCTACTGTCTGTAACACACAGTCCAGTTCAAAGACAATGATGGCAGGCCCATGTGGTAAAATGGTTTATTTGCATATAGGTCTACTGTAGCTCTGATTGGCTATGGCACACTGGTCTGCATAGACTCTGGTCCTGGACAAGACAGATGTTTTTATTAGGTTTTATTTACTGCAGTGTCTATTAATTGTCCAAACGTATGGCCGCTTTCCCAGTGATATTGATATATCATTTTCACAAATGCCTTACTCTACGTCATTCCCAAACATTCTATGAATTTATGCAAATGAAAACAATTAACATATCTACTGTAAGTGCTGGCTTGTCAGAAAATGTAAAAATAAATAAAAAAGGCATCATATTCTTCCTGGTGGTTTATATGAACAGATTGTAATAAGATTTCATGTTGCTAAAATGCTGTCAGTTCCACTTGAGATGTCATATGGACAGTTCAAAGGCATGTCACAGAGAAATACAACATCAACCGTCAACATAACTGACACACAATCTAATTCTGATACTGTGCACTAGTAACAGATCCTCAAAGAGGATCAAAATGATACTGCACACTAGGATCTTGAAAGAAACAAAAAGTCTGTAATAATTGACACATGTAAGTTCCTGTACTGTGGTAACAGCAACCCACAACAGATGGGGTTGCCAGCTCCTATGGTCTCTACACAGTGCAGTCATACAGTCATGACAATGTGGAAAACATGACACAATTATATCTGTTCCCTTCATCAGCTTAGATATTGACGAACACACGGATAGGCTACATGCTGCGAAATCACAAGAACCAGGATGCAAATCGTCAACATAAACGTCTACAAACACATTTAAAATGGAATAGGCTTGGCGGGTGAAAGACGCGATTACAGTGCCTTGCGAAAGTATTCGGCCCCCTTGAACTTTGCGACCTTTTGCCACATTTCAGGCTTCAAACATAAAGATATAAAACTGTATTTTTTTGTGAAGAATCAACAACAAGTGGGACACAATCATGAAGTGGAACGACATTTATTGGATATTTCAAACCTTTTTAACAAATCAAAAACTGAAAAATTGGGCGTGCAAAATTATTCAGCCCCCTTAAGTTAATACTTTGTAGCGCCACCTTTTGCTGCGATTACAGCTGTAAGTCGCTTGGGGTATGTCTCTATCAGTTTTGCACATCGAGAGACTGGCATTTTTTCCCATTCCTCCTTGCAAAACAGCTCGAGCTCAGTGAGATTGGATGGAGAGCATTTGTGAACAGCAGTTTTCAGTTCTTTCCACAGATTCTCGATTGGATTCAGGTCTGGACTTTGACTTGGCCATTCTAACACCTGGATATGTTTATTTTTGAACCATTCCATTGTGGATCATTGTCTTGTTGGAAGACAAATCTCCGTCCCAGTCTCAGGTCTTTTGCAGACTCCATCAGGTTTTCTTCCAGAATGGTCCTGTATTTGGCTTCATCCATCTTCCCATCAATTTTAACCATCTTCCCTGTCCCTGCTGAAGAAAAGCAGGCCCAAACCATGATGCTGCCACCACCATGTTTGACAGTGGGGATGGTGTGTTCAGGGTGATGAGCTGTGTTGCTTTTACGCCAAACATAACGTTTTGCATTGTTGCCAAAAAGTTCAATTTTGGTTTCATCTGACCAGAGCACCTTCTTCCACATGTTTGGTGTGTCTCCCAGGTGGCTTGTGGCAAACTTTAAACAACACTTTTTATGGATATCTTTAAGAAATGGCTTTCTTCTTGCCACTCTTCCATAAAGGCCAGATTTGTGCAATATACGACTGATTGTTGTCCTATGGACAGAGTCTCCCACCTCAGCTGTAGATCTCTGCAGTTCATCCAGAGTGATCATGGGCCTCTTGGCTGCATCTCTGATCAGTCTTCTCCTTGTATGAGCTGAAAGTTTAGAGGGACGGCCAGGTCTTGGTAGATTTGCAGTGGTCTGATACTCCTTCCATTTCAATATTATCGCTTGCACAGTGCTCCTTGGGATGTTTAAAGCTTGGGAAATCTTTTTGTATCCAAATCCGGCTTTAAACTTCTTCACAACAGTATCTCGGACCTGCCTGGTGTGTTCCTTGTTCTTCATGATGCTCTCTGCGCTTTTAACAGACCTCTGAGACTATCACAGTGCAGGTGCATTTATATGGAGACTTGATTACACACAGGTGGATTGTATTTATCATCATTAGTCATTTAGGTCAACATTGGATCATTCAGAGATCCTCACGGAACTTCTGGAGAGAGTTTGCTGCACTGAAAGTAAAGGGGCTGAATAATTTTCCACGCCCAATTTTTTTGTTTTTGATTTGTTAAAAAACTCAGAGGTCCGTTAAAAGCGCAGAGAGCATCATGAAGAACAAGGAACACACCAGGCAGGTCCGAGATACTGTTGTGAAGAAGTTTAAAGCCGGATTTGGTGATTTGTTAAAAAAGTTTGAAATATCCAATAAATGTCGTTCCACTTCATGATTGTGTCCCACTTGTTGTTGATTCTTCACAAAAAAATACAGTTTTATATCTTTATGTTTGAAGCCTGAAATGTGGCAAAAGGTCGCAAAGTTCAAGGGGGCCGAATACTTTCGCAAGGCACTGTAGTTGAAAGGGAAATGAAACATAAATGTCTATTCCTGGCAGCACATAGCAGGATGGTTTAATACATCTCTTTCCAGTGTGTTTAAGACAATAACATGCAGAGAAATAGAGAGGAGATGAGAGCAGAGTGCTGCTAATGCAAACACACAGCTAATCTCAGAGCAGCACTGGCTTTAATTCAACTCTTTCAGTCAGGCAAGGAGTAAACAGCTGTCTTCATCTCCCCATTCAGCTAAACACGCTCCCATTAGCACACATCTCTCGCACACACATCCACATAGTGCACTCACTCAGACATCCAAACACGCGCACACACACACACACACTATTTGGCAATTCACCCTAACATGCCCCTAGCAAACAGATGTTCTTTCCTTGTCCATTAAAGATAGCCTAGTGTTTTGAGTAAGTGGCTATGTATGTAGCCGAGGCTGTAAGAGTTGGAGGCTGCAGTATAAAGTCCTATCTGTGTTTGTACTGGAGTGGAGTGTCTAGCGGCTACAGTACAGAAGGCATAAGTGTCCTGCTTGGTGTTCCTCTCTAAAGAGACACATTTCAGGAACAAGTTTTTTATTTTTTATTTATCCGTTATTTTACCAGGTAAGTTGACTGAAAACACGTTCTCATTTACAGCAACGACCTGGGGAATAGTTACAGGGGAGAGGAGGGGGATGAATGAGCCAATTGTAAACTGGGGATTATTAGGTGACCGTGATGGTTTGAGGGCCAGATTGGGAATTTAGCCAGGACACCGGGGTTAACACCCCTACTCTTACGACAAGTGACATGGGATCTTTAATAACCTCAGAAAGTCAGGACACCCATTTAACGTCCCATCCGAAAGACAGCACCCTACACAGGGCAGGGTCCTAAAGCCCATGGAGAGCTGGCTCACAAATAGAGAGCCTCTCTGAGTGCAACATGAAGTTCTTATGACCCGGCTATCGTGTTCATAGGGATTAAGAGACTTTTCATTTGACCCGAACACTGCACCTTGCCATCAAATACCTTTTATTGTAATAACGGCACTATACTGCATTTGCACAATTTACACCTCTGCCAAACACTGTATATGCACTGTATTAGGGCTGTCCCAATTTTAAAAAATCTTGATCGACCGAAAGTTGTCTGTTCTTTCGACCAATCGATTGGTCTATTTTTCCACATATAGACACACCCTTCGTGTTTTACTAAAATCAACTATATGCCTTGAGCTTGTCTGATGCTTAAAGCTCACGGTTTGATGAAATAAGACACATGCCTCAAGATGGCGCCAGAGATCTTGATTACCAGAAGAAAAAAACCTGACCCAACTATTCTCCTCCCGCTTCTACTGACGTTCACAGATTCTGCCGTTACTCTCCTGAAGTTGCCGGTAATAGGCTACACAAGGAGTCGGTAAACTTTCTCATGTGGAATACCAATTTATCTTACAATTTTCTATCAATCTGCATGCCAGTTATGGTTTTCATATAACAATTTTCGTGAAACGGTTTAATTTAATTTATAAGGTCTTCATGTCTCAAAATAATTGTCATGTGGTTAATCAAAATTCTATCTAAATGAAAATGATACAAACCTAAAAAGTAACATCCATGGCCAACTATGTAAAAATAGCCTTTAAAGCCAACAAATAAATACACTGCAGCTAGAAAATATCCTGATAAAAATAAATATCCTATAAATCACATTGGCTCCACATGGCCTGTGGGTCATGCCTGCTCCCTCCCTCTGGTGTGACATCACAGTTCTACTAGCCACCGGCCCTGGCAACTATATCACGCACACCTGTTCACCATCATTATGCACAGCTGGTCATCATTTTCCCCTTGATTACTTGCCCTTTATTTTAGCCCTCAGTTAACATAAGTCATTAGATAGTATTGTTTTCTCTCAAGTTCAGTACGCGGCTCATGTTTGTTAATCTGTATCGGTTCATTATTAACCTCACCTTCTGCATCCTGACACCCGGCATATATGTTACATCCTGTCTGCAGCAAACTTGAAACATTGTATCAGCTATTAACTTTGTCTGGCCCGACCGCTAGCGAACTTGCAACATTATATACAATTTCCCTTGCCAGTGAGCTCGGGACAGACACAGCTGGAGGCTATTTGCGCAAGGGATAAGAAACAGTGCTTGACTGAGGCAGGAGCTCACCGGAGCTGAGTACCGGCACCTCAAATGTTCTACTGCTTGAGCTCTTGTTTCTCTTATAAAATATTAGCTCAAAAGTACTGTGGAGCTTCTGCACCTAATATAAACGGTACCAGCACCAAAAATGAGTACCGGAACTTATTTCAGTCCAAGTTAAGCACTGATAAGAAGTAATCAGGTAGGCCTATTTTATGACGTTTCTATTGGATCAGAGCATGACATTTTTTCCTTTTGTGATGAGTGGTTATCGAAAGATTTTTCAAATACATTGAGAAACTATTGTAATTCTCAATGGATGTAAAAACAGACTTAATTTGCTTGCTGTTTGAGGTGAAGAAAACATTACTTTGAGAAGCTCCACAGGTCATTAGTGGTGGTGCCTTAAGCCAATCATAAATACTATTAAATCCACAAATGGGCACATTTATATGCCTACATTTGTGTGCAGGCCAGGTAGCCTTTTGGCCTACTTCTATGTATAATCAGGCCAGGTAGCCTTTTGGCCTACTTCTATGTATAATCAGGCCAGGTAGCCTTTTGGCCTACTTCTATGTATAATCAGGCCAGGTAGCCTTTTGGCCTACTTCTATGTATAATCAGGCCAGGTGGCCTATAGGCCTACTTCTATGTATAATCAGCCCAGGTAGCCTATAGGCCTACTTCTATGTATAATAAGCCCAGGTAGCCTATAGGCCTACTTCTATGTATAATCAGGCCAGGTAGCCTATAGGCCTACTTCTATGTATAATCAGGCCAGGTGGCCTTTAGGCCTACCTCCATGTATAATCAGGCCAGGTAGCCTTGAGGCCTACTTCTATGTATAATCAGGCCAGGTAGCCTTTAGGCCTACTTCTATGTATAATCAGGCCAGGTAGCCTTTAGGCCTACTTCTATGTATAATCAGGCCAGGTAGCCTATAGGCCTACTTCTATGTATAATCAGCCCAGGTAGCCTATAGGCCTACTTCTATGTATAATCAGGCCAGGTAGCCTTTAGGCCTACTTCTATGTATAATCAGGCCAGGTAGCATATAGGCCTACCTCTATATATAATCAGGCCAGGTACACTATAGGCCTACTTCTATGCGTGCGCGTCCTTACTAAACATTGACAGGAGCGCTCCAAACAAAAGACATTGACTAAACTTGTAAATAGAATGAAATAAACCAAAACGTGTTTCTCACAAGTGTAGCATAGGTTGTGCACCCTGCAAACAATGTGTCCATACCGTGTGACGACCCTCCCACTCTGTCTGCCGTATTCTGTCTTTGTTCTTGTTTCCTTATTAGGATGCCGGTGGGCGGAGTTGGGAGGGTCGTCAGCTACATGGGAAACACCTGGGCCAGGTGTCTCCCAGGATAAATAGACCTCTTCCACATTCATGGAGGAGACTCTCTCCATGCAGACACCTTTTGTAGATTGTGTTGTGGTTCTTGGTGGCCTTTTGTTTGTTTGCTTTGGCACCTTTCAACACCCTGCATTATCACATTCATGCATGCAAAACACTCACTTACACTACTGATTACTGATTACACACACCATTGTATATTATACTTAGTTGCTTTAGTTAAATAAATATATATTTTGCTACTCCTTATCTCCACGTTGTCTCCCTTTGTTACGGGCTTTGAGCCGGTTCGTGACAACCGACAATGAGAACAGGAAGACTGGAATAATAATGAGTGCATAAAAATAACTGACCGTAACCAAAGTAATAGACATTGTAGATTAGAAATGTAAATGTACTACTGGTGATATGTAATGGGAAATTAATATATACGAACAATCAAAAGCAAACAATGAATGTGCACAAATTAGCGTGGGAGTGCATACTGGAGAGAGGAGTGCATTGTGCATCTGAGTGCATAGTCAATCCGACGTCTGCATTGGCCATGCAGCATTTACGGTGCTACGGCCTCAGCAGGAGTCAGGGCATTCTTGTGCTTCGTTGAGCAGAGCTGTTGTCAAATAAGTGAGTTTGTGTAAATACAGGATGTACCACCCCTACCTACCGTCAACCGATCATGTCCATGCGGAGGTATACAGAGCCCTTTGCAATGTTCCAAAATTTGGAAGGCGCATGGCGACGTGGTACAGAACTCGATTTGGCCTCTGCATGCCTCTGGAGGCTCTGCTATTGCATCACACCCTCCATATGGAGCCTCCTACCACATTTTCAGATCAAGCCGAAATGGGCTTTTAGTCGAGGCCTCTGCAATTGATTAGTTCACTGAGATGGGCGCAAATATGTGTACATATATATACTTGTTACTGCTCGACTAAAACAATCTCGGGCGACCAAAAGCCTAAAGACCAAACAATCGACCAGTCAACTAACTGGGGTCAGCCCTACACTGTATAAATTTGTCATGGCAGCATCCCTTCCTCTGCATATATATAAATATATATATATATATATATACACTGTATATTCCCGCTGTAAATTGTATATCCTCACTAACTCAGTTTTACTCCAGTGTTTTATGTTCTCTGTATTTATATTTTATATCCTGTATGTTGACTTTGTCTGTATTCTGTCTGTACATTGTCGATTGCTGGCAGCATCTATTCACTAAGTCAAATCCTGGGTATTTGTAAATGTAATTGAGAATAAAATGATTCTGATTAGGCAACACCCAAATCAAAAACACCCAATCCTTTTGTAACCCACAGTACATATAGGCCAATGTACCCATGCTTGGAACTCTGAGGGGTAAAAACAGCTACAGAACTGAGATGACCTAAATCCAATCACTTGACAACAAAAGACGTAGGATGACTTTGAAATATAGCCTGACACGTCTCAAGCTAAACTCCTAAACAGAAGCATGCATCCATGTTGCAGCTTTCATATGTAAATTGCACCCATTTCCTGCAATCGTCTTCTTTGTAAACACTGACCTGTTCAGGTATGGTCTAAAAATGACAAGACTTCAAAGTAGCACAGCCAATGCAGATGGACTGCTGAATCATATACTGTAGATAGGCTAGGCACCAGGCGGTGTTGCTCCATCTCTGCTAGTTAACTCACACCTGAACAACACAGCAGTGTGATTTAAACACCATCTGCTCAGCTCACACACAGACACATCACTCTGCCAGTTAGTTATACTGGGTGCTGTAATCTGGGGTGTCATCCACCCCCTAAATCCGAGGGGGCACAAAGTATGTGAGTACTGCTGGGGGGTGGATCATTTTTCAAACACCTGAAACAGCTTTTTCTTGCAATCTAGAGTCATAATCATTCTTCTTAATTCTGTCAAAAATATGTATATTTTTCTGCATATCTAACTATGCCTCTTGAGCTGTCTGTATTCTCCTGACTGGTGGTTCTTTTTTCAAATAAACAAAATATTCTTCTCTGCTAAAATCTGGAGAAAATATTGAAAGGAATGTGTCTTATTCAGTACATTTAGTTATTGCTTGCCTACCAACCTTGCCAGCAGGCATAAAATCAAGCTTTATTTACAGCACATTTCATACATGGAATGCAATGCGCTTTACAGGAAACAACGAATAAAAAACTATGAAAATAAAAGCTGAAATATTTACTACACAACAAACATAAGATTAAAAAAACAAAAGTATTACAAAACTGAACAACTAAAAAGCACCCTAAGGAAAAGCAAAGCTAAAAATATGTTTTAAGATCTATTTTAAATATCTCCACAGTATCTCCTCAGTTTTTCTGGCAGGCTATTCCAGAGGCTGGGGGCATAATAACTAAAGACTGCCTCTCCATGCCTCTTGGTCCGAGGCTTTGGGAAGGCCTCGGACCAAGAGCCAGAGGACCCGAGGGACCTACTGGGTACATAACTTAAAAGCATGTCTGACATGTATTGGGGTGCACAATTGTGGATTGATTTAAAAACCAATAGAATAATCTTATAATGCATTGTAAAACTCACAGGCAGCCAGTGCAGAGAACTTAAAACTGGTGTGTGCTCTCCGGTGTAAGCACTCAGTCTGGACTTGGTCAGGAGCCGTGCTGCAGCAATCTGTAGGTTTTGCAGTTGACCAATGGCTTTCTTGGGTAGACCAGACAGGAGATCAATACAGTAGTCAAATCTGCTTGTAATAAAAACATGGATGAGTCTCTCTGTATCAGCCTGAGAGAGAAATGGCTGCACCGTGGCAAGGTTCCTCAGGTGGTAAAAAGCTATTTTGGTAACATTTCTAATGTGTGATTCAACATTTAGTTCAAAATCTAAAATAACACCTAGGTTTTTTACCTGGTATTTTATCTTTATTGCCTGTAAATTAAAATGTGTGCCTAGATTCTCTCTCTGTGCTTTGTCTCCAACAATAAGTACCTCGGTCTTATCTTGATTTAGCTGGAGGAAGTTTTGAGCCATCCAGAATTTAAATCACTAATACAGTCTAATCAATTTTCCGTGGAACTAAAATCTGTGTGACACAGAAATAAAAGTTTTGTATCATCTGCGCAGCAATGAAAATTAATGCTGTGCTTTCTGATAATGCTGCCAATGTGTTAACATATATTAACATGAACAGTACCGGACTCAAATTCAAACCTTGTCGAACGCCACATGTGATATGTATTTTCTCTGAGTTATGATCACCACAGGTGACAAACTCTCGACCGGTTAAATAGGTCCTAAACCAATTCAGAACTGGACTGGAGAGGCCAACCCACCTCTGCAGTCTGTCCAGAAGGACATCATGGTCAACAGTGTCGAATGCAGCACTTAAAACTAAGAGTACAATGACATAGAGCTGTTTGGCATCTGTGTTAGCTCTAATACCATGTCCCACTTTAACTAAGGCTGTGTCTGTGCTGTGGTGGGCACGAACACCAGACTGGACCTTTTCAAAAATAAAGTTGCCACTTAAAAAATGATTTGAACACCAATGCCAGCAATTATAGTTAGACAAGCTAGCTACTCTAACTTGATTGAAATAGCTTCTTGGTAGCTCGTTATGAATGACACATGGAGAGAATCACTGGGGAGAATCACTGGGGATGGGGGAACATGAACATCTACCTCCCCACATGATTCATCCTCTTTGAATAAGAATAAACCTACTTTCCTCCACCTGATTTGCCTTGCGGTCTGTGTTATTGAAGAGTAACATCAACTGCTAACATTTGGTGCCATGACCCGGATGAATAGGTCTGAACAACAACAAGAAAAACTCAACTGTGTGTTGATCCAGAAGAAAGAGAGAGGGCTGAGTGCAACCCACTTTGGGGAGTCAACACTTAATCTCCTGATTGATGGCAGAAGTCCTGGGTGAGTCTAGACCAATATCATTTTAAAAGAATCAAATCAGGTTCAAATGAATGCATGCAGTGAGTGATACGTGTCTGTGATGTTTAAGGTTCAAGTCCTTTGTTCTCTATTATAGGTGTTTGAGTCCTCTATTAAAGAGTCCTTTCTTTTTGTGGAACCTTCTTGTTGCATAGAAGTGAGTTGCTAGTTGAGTAGCAATTTTTACACTTGTGGTTAATGTAAGCCTTCAACAAGCTTTTTGAAGTGAATATACATTTTTATGGGTAGCCAGGCCCTACAGAGACAATTTGTTCTAGAACAGGTTTGAGTCCTCAAAAGAGGATATATTTTGGGGTTAAATGAATATATAAACATAGAGATATATATTATACAACTTTAAAAGTTAATATAATGCCATTGTTAAGTGAGAAAACCACTCTGGAAAAGGACGGAAGAGATATTTTAAATTCACTGTTTAGTGATATGAAGAACCATTTCAAAGTAGAGAAGTGTAGGCAAGAGATAATGAAGAAATATTCTGTCATTGTTGACAAAGATGGAATATGGAATCTGTCTGATGTATAAAAAGCTTGGGGAAAAATACAGAGGATGTCTAATTCCTTGACAAAGACAGGATGGTCTTTAACTGTTTTAGCCGAAGTAAGAAAACGGGATGAGAAATTATTTCTGTAGAATTGTGACAGGACATTGAAGAGAGATAAAGAACGTTTAAGGGCTCTCGGTGAACAGATCAAAACCTTGAAAGAATAAATTCAACAATACAGGCAAGGGTCGTAAAAACAGACTTGACCCCCACCTGTGGACCATTTGTTCCCCCAATCTACCCTCACACTGAGTTGCGCAAGGATGATCGGGTTTCAAGCATCTGGTCAGCACTGCTGGGCTTTGAGTCAACAGATACTGACAGCAGTGACGAATGATGTCTTAGGCCAACCAGAACACAGGCTGTAAAGGGTAGTAAATTCAAATCTCACGTGACAGTAATCACACACAAATCAGCATCTCCAAAACAGTTGGATGAATGGTCAAAAATGTTGAAACATCTGTGAGAAGTGGATATGAAAACATGGGACCATTTGAAGAGCTATAGCGTTATAAGAAACTCTACATTCTACATCCTTATGATGGGTACAGTTATTAGCCTTTGTTTTGAACATCTGTGAACAAGGTGTACTTGAAGAAAAGGTTTATAGAGCTGTGGGTGGTGAAGAGCAAGATGTGGTTGATGGATGGAGAGCCATGTATGTTTTCCTTAGGGGTCTGACCAATACAACCAACAATTGGGGAGAGATAACCAAATGTGTTAAAAAACCGAAAGAACCGTTTGTTGAATTTGAAGAAAGGTTTAGAGCAGAGGTGGTTAGACACAGTGTGTTACCCGACATGGAAGATGAAAATGCACTCAATTCCTCAGAGCCTGGTTCCTCTCTAGGTTTCTTCCTAGGTTCTGGCTTTTCTAGGGACTTTTTCCTAGTCTTCTACATCTGCATTACTTGCTGTTTGGGGTTTTAGGTTGGGTTTCTGTATAAGCACTTTGTGACACCTGCTGATGTAAAAAGGGCTTTATAAATACATTTGATTTGATTTACATATTAGTCATTTAGCATTCACACTTATCTAGATCGACCTACAGTTAGTGCATTCATCTTCATAGCTAGTTGGGAGAACCACATACCACAGTCATTGTAAGTACATTTTTCCTCAAAGTAGCTATCAGCAAAGTCAGAGCTAGTGTTGGGGAAAAGAGTCAAGTGAGAGTGTTAGTTCACTAAAGGCTTTTTCTTTGGCTCTATATCTTATAGGATTAACTCCCCACCTGCCCTGCCAGCCCGTTGGATATTCTGCAGTTTCCCTGAGAAGCCAAGAAGGGCTGCTTTAAATAATCATAAGCAGTTTTGTGTGCATCATTAATTCAGTTCTGACTAAAGACATTTAATCATTCCTGGGAGGAGGAGGATGAGGCACGGGCTGGGCTGCCAGTAGTGAGTTGTGGTGCAGGCATATAACGGAGCAGCTCTGACTCTGGTGAACTCTGGTAGCTAGCTACTGGACATTTCTTTCTCTTTCCATACCTTGAGATGAACACTTGGATGCTTTGCTTGGCCCGGTGGGGAGGGAGGTCAGTCATGTGACCAGCCTGCTGCCCCCAGGGATGGATCTGTCATCTTCCATTCAGATCACGGCTTCAAAGCGGGAATTGGAACGGACCCATGCATGCAAAGCTGAATTGAATATGAAGCAACCACCATGGTCATCCATCCTTGGCTGACAATGGAAAGTACTATCATGTTCAGGTGGGATAACAATGCCCTATGGCCAGTGTACCATGGCCATGGCTCACAGGTTTAAAGGCATGTGAGACCAAGTCAAACATCACTCTCCAGTTATACTGAGCATCATTTTCTCCATGTTCTTCCCTTTATCCTTCATGTACTGTAGCTGAAGGAGGCCAGTAACTGAAAACTTGCTAGATCAAATCCTCGAGCTGACAATGTAAAAATCTGTCATTTTCCCCCTGAGCAATGCAGTTAACCCACTGTTCTCCGGGCTCCGATGACGTGTATGTCGATTAAGGCAGCCCCCACATCTCTCCGATTCAGAGGAGTTGGTTTAAATGCAGAAGACACATTTCAGTTGACTAGGTATCCCTCTTTCCCATATAGCCGTTGTCCCTCCACTTCTCTGGGTTAGCTACACCTGGCTTGGGTGTCCACAGCACACCTGTCTGCCATTGGTCCACCCACAGGACACATTAGAGTCTAACCATAATCACCATTAGGCAAGAAAAATACTCACTAGAGAGGACTACAGACTGACTCCATGGCCTCTGTGCTTAATGAGCAGAAACATAATTTATTATGCTTGGAAAGCTTGGGTTTCTATGAGGAGTTTGAGGAGTAGGGCACGGTTTTATCCCATTGTAAAATTGCAGAGGCAAATACAAATAAAACTGAATTGAAGTGAGCTGGATTGTGTCGCAATACACCTGCTGTTCTACGCTGAAACTGTGTGAGGGCTCTCACATTCGGTCCAGTGCTGAAATGTGAAAGTTGAGAGTATAGTGGCCCAATTCTCTGCTCTGCAGGGCTGGAAAGAGTTTACTTAAAGGGGAATGTCAGGGAGATGCACACTGACAAGAGCACAGAGTAGCCCAGCCTGCATCCTTCCAGGCACAGGGCTAACACTACGCCACACACACACACATGCGTGCACCGTAGCTCACACACAAATCAAAAACACATAGGTTCAGTCCCACCAAGAAATGCTCAACAGAAGTTTACACAAATTTAAATGAAGAGACAGAAAAAGCCCTCATTGCCCTGAGCTGAACCCGTCTATTAATTCTTATCATCATTGTGTTTGTCGACATGACTAGGCAGCCGCTAGCGTGGCAGATAAGAGGGCCGCTTCTGCGCATTCAGAGTTTCAACATCTAGCATGGTCCTGTCAATATCTGTCCCTTTCAAATGGCTGTCCTCCATGTAATCTTATTTGCAATGGAACGCAATGGGTTGATCTTAGAAGATCTACAACTGACATGGTGGACATTAAGAATCAGCGACAGCAGAGGTTGAGGCATGGTCAAATAGAATTTCTTAAAACACTGAGTTGAATAAAGTCGGCTCATGTTTCCTCTCGTATCTGGAAACATACACAGTTTATCTGAGTACTGCAGCAATACGAACGGGATGCTCGTTCACTGACAATGCAGATTCATTCCAAATCAATTCCACTAAGGACAAAGCTACAGGACAGCCTTTTGTGCGCCCACAGCTTTTTGCCTAGACTGTGGGTTTAAAAGACATTCCATTTGACAACCATCCCCCCTAACCTATCAGCATGCATGAAGAAGCTCTAATGATTTTAATTATTCACCCCACACAAACCACTTCATTATTCACCCTACACAAACCACGTGTTTATGCATGTAAATACCACCTCTAAAATGTTAACTGCATTTACCTTTCTTTTTAAAGAACACAGTAGACATTTTGTACCAAATAAGTACATTTTGGGGATAGGGGAGAGTGGGGTAAGTTGTGCCAAAGGGTTAGATGAGCCACTCTTTGTGTATGGTTTCCTAGAAACAAGGGGTGGCTCAACTAACCCTTTGGCTCAACAAAGTATAACATCAGAACCAAAGTGACATTTTGACTCCTCACACCCTACCTCTTCCTAAATATGTAATAATATGTAATACTCAGGAAAAGCAAGAGGTCTTCCTAGAATCTGTGAAGGAAGAAACTACATGGAAAAAGTGGTAAGCAAGTAAGGATGAAAAAACACATTTTCAAGTCAAATAAATATATTGTGTTATAGGTTTCATGATGCTTGTATCGTAATTCAATTATATAATGTATTAATTTATTTAATATAAATTATATAACTGTAAGGTTTGGTGGAGGAGGAATAATGCTCTGGGGCTGTTCTTCATGGTTCGGGCTAGGCCCCTTAGTTCCAGTGAAGGGAAATCTTAACACTACAGCATACAATGACATTATGGACGATTCTGTGCTTCCAACTTTGTGGCAACAGTTTGGGGAATGCCCTGTCCTGTTTCAGCATGACAATGCTCCCGTGCACAAACCGAGGTCCATACAGAAATGGTTTGTTGAAATTGGTGCGGAAGAACTTGACTGACTTGCACAGATCCCTAACCTCAACCTGATCAAACACCTTTGTGATGAATTGGAACGCCGACTGCAAGCCAGGTCCAAGGGGGGGCAAACTCTATATTAATGCCCTTGATTTTGGAATGAGATGTTCGACTTGAACTCTATTGGAGGGATGCAATACCATTCTTCCATGAGAAATTCCATAATTTAGTGTTTTGTTGATGGTGGTGGAAAATGCTGTCTCAGGCGCTGCTGCAGAATCTCCCATAAGTGTTCAATTGGGTTGAGATCTGGTGACTGAAACAGCCATGGCATATGACTTATATCGTTTTCATGCTTATCAAACCATTCAGTTACCACTCGTGCCCTATGGATGGGGACATTGTCATCCTATGGGGGCAATTGTTATACATGACCCTAAACATGTTGGCATGTTAATTGCTTAATTAACTCAGGAACCACACCTGTGTGGAGGCATCTGCTTTCAATATACTTTGTATCCCTGAAATACTCAAGTATTTCCATTATTTTGGCAGTTACCTGTGTAAAGCACAGAAAAATCACGTGTTTGACTGTGTTTGACTGCACTGGGCCTTTAAGTTTGTTGGCCACGCCCACTAATTGGCCTCACCTGATCTTAAAACTTCTTAGGGGTCAAATCCCGTTAACGGGATCGATTTGACAACATCCGGTGAAATGGCAGAGCGACAAATTCAAATTAAATTATTCAAAATATTTCACTTTCATACAATCACAAGTGCAATATGCCAAATTAAAGCTTTTCTTCTTGTTAATCCAGCCACCGTGTCAGATTTCAAAAATACTTTATGGCGAAAGCAACCCATGCTATTTTCTGAGGACAGCACCCCATCAAACAAACACAGACAATCATATTTAATCCCGCCAGGCGCGACACAAAACTCAGAAATAATTATATAATTCATGCCTTACCTTTGAAGATCTTCTTTTGTTGGCACTCTAATATGTCCCATAAACATCACAAATGGTCCTTTTGTTAGATTAATTCCGTCGTTATATCTCCAAAATGTCCATTTATTTGGTGCGTTTGATCCAGAAAAACACTGGTTCCAACTCGTGCAACATGACTACAAAATATCTAATAAATTACCTGTAATCTTTGTCCAAACATTTCAAACAACTTTCCTAAAACAACTTTAGGTATTTTTTTACATAATAATAATCAATAAAATTTAAGGCGGGATAAACTGCGTTCAATAGCGGATAAAAACAAAGTGGAGCGCCCCAACCAAAACAGTACACTAGACTCGACCCTCGTTCTGAACAGCCCTACTTCTTCATTTCTCAAAGGAAAAACATCAACCAATAGGAACTGCAAGCAAGTGCCTTAGAAATCTAGATCCCCATAGAAAAGAGAGTGACCTCAAAAAAAAATCCTGGTTGGTTTGTCCTCGGGTTTCACCTGCCAAATAAGTTCTGTTATATTCACAGACATCATTCAAACAGTTTTAGAAACGTATAATATGCATATCCTAGCTTCTGGGCCTGAGTAGCAGGTTGTTTACTTTGGGCACACTTTTCATCCAGATGTGAAAATACCGCCCCCTAGCCTAGAGAGGTTAATGTTCTCTGAACTATTTGAGAGCAATCCCAATATCAACCCATCTGGAGAACGTTTTTAGAACATTACCAAAATTGAAATGAAACCATCTTTGAACTTTTAGGAAACGTTCGGGTTAAAGTAACATGTACCTGTATGAAAGAGAGACTATGACAGAGTAGCAGAGGCACACAAGGTCTGATCTGATGACAGGTTGATAAACATATCAAGAATCTTGCCGACCAGTTTCATGGGCTTAGTAGCCTGAAATGCAGAGAACTTGAAAACAAATTGGCACATCGAAAAAACATCCTTGGCCCAGTAATCTGGGACCTGGTGTACCAAAAGCATCTTAAGGCTAACTAAGTTATACTTTAGAACGTTTGTAGGAGCATCATTAAATCTCCAAGCCATTTCCCAAAACTATCATTATTAACATTGGGCTCCCGAGTGGCGCAGCGGTCTAAGACACTGCATCTCAGTGCTAGAGGCGTCACTACAGACACCCTGGTTTGAATCCAGGCTGTATCACAACCCGCTGTGATTGGGAACTCCATAATCGGCCCAGCGCCGTCCAGGTTTAAATATGAATTTGTTCTTAACTGAATTGCCTAGTTAAATCAAGGTTAAATAAAACATTTAAACGCTCGTAATCTAACACCTGCCTCAGACCAAGTGTAAAACAGCTAAGTGCGTTAGATGTTTTTTTGCCCTCCCTGCTAAAAAGAGAATCACTTGGTTTATCCGTCTATCTAGGACCGCTGAAACTTCATAACAACGTTCACTACAAATACAAGTTGCTAATGTCCTTGCAAATCATGCAAACAAGTGACATATAAAAATATGTTTCAAATGAAAACACTATTTCAATCATATTGAAATACATTTCATGTTCAATCAGTTGAGTTCTATTTTGCTACTTGTAGGCTTCTGTGTGTAGTTTGTCTCAATGCATTTAATGATGCATAGCCTAACAAGCGCAATGATGTGCCAACTGTGACTTTGTGAATTTTTATTGGGTAAGCATTAGAATAAGCTTGCCTCAATATTTGCAGCCATAGGTGGTAATATATCTCGAGGAGCTAATCCGTCGTCAGTATTGTGAAATAATTATAACGTTAAGGTAAAACTTGAATGGAGAAGGCTGGTCCGAGAGCAGCGCTCCTCTTCTTTCGATCCTCTCGACACACTTAGCGACCGTTCTCTCTGCGTAGTGTTTTGGGAAACGCATGTTGCATCTTCTGTCATTGTAGGAAAGATGCATCGTTAAAACACTCTTAAGCCTAAGTTTCATTGTTATCGGGAAAACTGGCACTGGTCAAGATGTTGAACAGAGATCTATATCTGAATGTAGGCATACATTTAAGATATACAATATACCACACCCCCATTTCATGAATTAAACTTTTAACCATCACCCACTGTCACAGGACAACATCACCCACTGTCACAGGATACCATCACCCACTGTCACAGGATACCATCACCCACTGTCACAGGATACCATCACCCACTGTCACTGGATACCATCACCCACTGTCACTGGATACCATCACCCACTGTCACTGGACACCATCACCCACTGTCACTGGACACCATCACCCACTGTCACTGGACACCATCACCCACTGTCACTGGACACCATCACCCACTGTCACTGGACACCATCACCCACTGTCACTGGAAACCATCACCCACTGTCACTGGAAACCATCAGCCACTGTCACTGGACACCATCAGCCACTGTCACTGGACACCATCAGCCACTGTCACTGGACACCATCACCCACTGTCACTGGACACCATCACTCACCGTCACTGGACACCATCACCCGCTGTCACTGGACACCATCACCAGCTGTCACTGGACACCATCACCAGCTGTCACTGGACACCATCACCCACCGTCACTGGACACCATCACTCACTGCCACCATCACTCACTGTCACAGGACACCATCACTAGCTGTCACAGGACACCATCACCCACTGTCACAGAACTAGAGGTCCACCGATTATGATTTTTCAACGCCGATACTGATTATTGGAGGACCCAAAAAAAGCCGATACCGAATAATCGGAAGATTTTTATAAATATATTTGTAATGATGACAATTACAACAATAATGAATGAACAATGAGCACTTTTATTTTAACTTAATATAATACATAAATAAAATCAATTTAGTCTCAAATAAATAATGAAACATGTACAATTTGGTTTAAATAATGCAAAAAAACAGTGTCTTGGAGAAGTAAAAGTGCAATATGTGCCATGTAAAAAAGTTTTAGGTTGTAGTTATTATAGGAATTATAGGACTATTTCTCTCTATACCATTTGTATTTCATATACCTTTGACTATTGGATGTTCTAATAGGTGCTTTAGTATTGCCAGCCTAATCTTGGGAGTTGATAGGCTTGAAGTCATAAACAGCACTGTGCTTAAAGCATTGCTAAGAGCTGCTGGCAAACGCAGGAAATGGCTGTTTGAATGAATGTTTACCAGCCTGCTGCTGCCTACCACCGCTCAGTCAGACTGCTCTATCAAATATCAAATCATAGACTTAATTATAATATAATAAACACACAGAAATACGAGCCTTAGGTCATTAATATGGTCAAATCCGGAAACTATCATTTCGAAAACAAAACGTTTATTCTTTCAGTGAAATACAGAATCGTTACGTATTTTATCGAACGGGTGGCAACCCTAAGTCTAAATATTGCTGTTACATTGCACAACCTTCAATGTTATGTCATAATTATGTAAAATTCTAGCAAATTAATTACGGTCTTTGTTAGGAAGAAATGGTCTTCACACAGTTCGCAAAGAGCCAGGCGGCCCAAACTGCTGCATATACTCTGACTCTGTTGCACAGAACGCAAGAGAAGTGACACAATTTCCCTAGTTAATATTGCCTGCTGACATTAATTTATTTTAACTAAATATGCAGTTTAAAAAATATATACTTGTGTATTGATTTTAAGAAAGGCATTGATGTAAATGGTTAAGTACATTTGTGCAACAATTGTGCTTTTTTCGCTAATGCACTTTTGATAAATCATCACCCGTTTGGCGAAGTTGAAGTAGGCTGATTCGATGATAAATTAACAGGCACCGCATTGATTATATGCAATGCAGGACAAGCTAGTTAACCTAGTAATATCATCAACCATGTGTAGTTAACTAGTGATCATGTTAAGATTGATTGTTTTTTATAAGATAAGTTTAATGCTAGCTAGCACCTTACCTTGGCTCCTTGCAGCCATAAGGTCCTTTTGATGCTGCACTTGTGTAACAAGTGGTCAGCCTGCCATGCAGTCTCCTCGTGGATTGCAATGTAATCGGCCATATTCGGCGTTCAAAAATGAAGATTACCGATTGTTATGAAAACTTGAAATCGGCCCTAATTAATCGGCCATGCCGGTTGACCTCTACACAGGACACCATCACCCACTGTCACAGGAAAACCACACCAACTTACCCCGAGACGGCTCAACTTACCCCATATCGGGGTTAAGTTGTGCTGTTTTCAACTATTATGTTACTATGAATTTGAATTATTTCCAGGGATACACAACATCCTGAAATATTGTTAGAAAGAATACTATATTTCCCTTGACATAGTCATGCTGAATGTAAAAAATGGCTCAACATACCCTACGCCATTTTTAAAAATTATTCTGTTATAATAGAAACACAGCTCAGCTTCCTATGAGTCTCCAATATTGCCTAACATAGAACTAATGGTGAGTAGTTGTTAGTTGACAAGGTTGAAAATGTTGTTCCCTCTTATTCAAACCATTAGAACAGAGAGTTTCTGCTGATGGGACCCTCCTGCACTATATTGGGGTCTTTACTGAGCATGGAAGGATTACTAATATACATCGCCCGGGGGGAATTAGATTCTAATCATTTAAGAGAACAACTTCCATCAATCTCAAAATAATAAAGCTTTCGAAAGCAGCCCATTTGGATGTACGGAGCTGTTTAAAGAAGAATTGTATTGCAAAGCCAGATTTCATAATCTACAGCCCACTGCCAAATACACAACAAAACAATCTGAATGGTTTAGGATTAAAGCTGTGTTATTCACGTCCATCAACTCATACGTCTGAGTGATTCACATCAATCCTATACAACATGTAGAGGGTGATATGTAATCACTAATATGTAAAAGATAACAAGGAGCAGTCATGGGGGAAAATTAACATACAGTGTAACTATATTCAGCTCACCATGAAACCATGCTCCTTCCTGTATGCAATCTGATACCAGGAAACAAACATTCTTTACATGCCATGGCCCCATTTTCTATAAATCGCCATCTGATATCCAGGTTACGATCTTCCAGACTGCACCTTCACCCGAGAGTCTAGTTGGGACACCAATAATTAAGTTTATCTTAATGTCCTTACACCTCATTCTCTGTCTCAGGTCTACAGTGACTAGGGTCTGTCCTACCTATACTTCATGCCGGTCCGTATGCTCTGGTCGCTGGACGTGGGCTGGCTCTGGACCGTGAGCTGTCCCAGACTACGGGCCACCATGGCCACAGCCCTGAACTTGTTGCGGGTGCCTGTGTTGGGGCTGTTGGCATTCTGGCGGTGGTTGAGCCGTTCCTCTGTACTGCGGCTCACCCCTCCACGGTTGTGGTCCGTACACACTAACGACACCTGCATCCTGGCTGGGACTGGGAGCCAGCAGGGACGGCTTCAGGTGCTCCGGTTAAAGATTGTGGTGGGTCAGTCTAAGACACGGCTGCTTTCAGTCTGGATAGTCTCTTGGTCAGGTCAGTGTCAGGGTAGTCAGGTCAGTGTCAGGGTAGTCAGGTCAGTGTCAGGGTAGTCAGGTCAGTATCAGTGTAGTCAGGTCAGTGTAGTCAGGTCAGGGTAGTCAGGTCAGTGTCAGGGTAGTCAGGTCAGTGTCAGGGTAGTCAGGTCAGTGTCAGGGTAGTCAGGTCAGTGTCAGGGTAGTCAGGTCAGTGTCAGGGTAGTCAGGTCAGGGTAGTCAGCTATGTCTGCAGAGACAAGAGGAGAGGAGAATTATCGTCTTCCGAGGGTTTCCTGCTTCAACACAGCCTCAGCCTGTGTGGGTGTCTCTGCTTTGTCTGCTACAGAAACCAACAACCGGCCACTTCAGACTGCTGGCACAGGAACACCGTCTCGGTCCCGGCAGAGACACAAAAACAGACGAAGACGCACCCTCCAAAAAAAGGTATAGCGTCTTACGACGAGAAGAGCAGTTTAATGAATCTCCCTTTGCAGTCTCGACTGGCTTGTCCTCGATTCATCCGACTGTCTCACTCAAGCTTTCTGTAGTAATCAGAGGCTCATCACAGACTGACGGGCAGATGCAATCATTCTGCAATTTCCTTTTAATCTGGAGCTCAGTTCTACAGATAACACAGAGAATGGAGACACATGAGCACAAAGAGATGATGAACTACTCCAGGAGGTAAAATTCTGATCCCTTACAATGTCCACAGCAGCAGCAGCTGTCCTGGTTGTGTGACTACTCAGCAGCTCTGTTTTTCAATCAGAGAGCAGTCTCTTGTTCACTGACTCCCATCCCTCCACTGTCTCCCGGATTATACTTACATGTGTATACCTAGCGCATGGTATAACGAGGCAGAGTGAATGCAGACAAGAGAAGAGGAGGAGAAGAAAGAGAGAGGGTGGGAGGGATATGGAGAGATGCTATGGAGAGGAGTATTGAGAGGGTTACACTAGCACGAGAGAGAGAAAGAGCGAGCGTGAGAGAGCAAGCGACAGATAGAGGGAGGGAGAGATGAAGGGAAGGGGCAAGAGAGAGTGTCCACAGCTGCTGTCATAGGAGAGGCTGGCTGGTGTATTTTTGATCCACTTCTCATCTACCTCCCTGCTCCAGCATGGCTAAGTCAGGTTCAGCATGGCTCAGTCAGTGTGTGGTCCGGTCAGGTCCAGTATGGTACAGCTTGGTCCTGTCAGGTTCCGAGTGGTCCAGTGTGGTTCAATCAGGTCCAATGTGGTTCAGTAGTTCATCGTCGGCTTCACATCAAATGTGAATACATCCCCTAAAACATCTGTCTCATTGTTCTTCTATCTGTGGGGATTCCTCTGGATTTTGGCAATGGGGCTCTTTATCTACTTCCCCAGAGTCAAATGAACTCGTGGATACCATTTATTTTTGTCTCTGTGAAAGTTTTGAAGGAAGTTGCTCCCAAAGTATCCCTTTAACTGAAAATAAATTATTCCTGGCATATTTATTCATTTGAATAATTTTGTTACATAAATAAGAACATAGCCCGTATCCAATTACTTCCTGCATGGCGACAAGCAATTGATATGTAAGACAATGTCCGTGTTCGGGGGGACTTAGTGAGTGGATGAGCTTGGCTTAATATAATAATGGTGTAAGGTCACAGTAAACACTGTGGTAATAAGAGACAACACACTATTGGTTGAAGGAGTGAGGAGACAGTAGAGGCTTGCGTTACAAGTAATCTAATACTGAACCTTATCTAACCAGGCCCATGCAGCTAGTTGCTTCTGCTGGAGGAGCTAATTAAAAGAGATGTGGTGAGGAACAGACAAATAGTAAGGCAGAGTGGAGAAGCAAACTCCAATAAAAGGAATCCAGCAGACAAGCTGCAGCCAACTGACACACCACCTATTTTTACAGCCTTAACCTTTTGCTCTAGGACTTATATAGAGTAAAAACGTATTTAATTTGATTTCACACCCGCCTTTGGGGGGACAGGCCCAGGGAGAGATGCTGTCCCATCTCCTCTCGTTGAAAGTGACTGTGTAGGGTAGATGGGCCAATGCAATGCTCCTTCTACAAAACATTTATTGTGATTCCCAGCAATGGCTGTGGGGGAGGCCGTTGGGTCGTTCAGAGTGACGGTGTCATAGTGTTGTTCTAGAGGCTCTGGTCAGGGTCCCTGACTGGAAGGCAGGGTGCTGGGGAGCCCTCTCCTGTCCTGGTGGAGCAACAGAGCATGAGAACAGCCGCCCCCACACTCCTCACCCCAAACCCCTTGGGAGAAGCTGGGGACAGTGTACAGGGAGGGAACAGGGGCTCAGGCTTCCCAGATAGTGTCAACATCTAATCCACACCAGCCCACTCACCACGCCAGTCCCCTGGGGCTCCACCGACCAGTATCCACTGAGCCTCTGACCTGGGCATGGCTATTGTTGCTGAGATGTGAGCGATCTGCTGTAATCATTACACCAAATAAGGCTTGTTTCTTCCCAAAGATGTTGGGGACCAATATTGTTAGGTTGTAGTACTGAGTTTACACTCAGATGTAAAGCTGCCAGACAAAAGAACTACACAAGTCACTGCACAACACTGTAGGCCTACTGTATCATATCATACACAAAGCACCAATCAAGTCTAACTGAAGCCACTTTGGTCCCATCTGGCCTATAGTGTTCATATTGAATGTGCTTCTTGCTCCAATAGACTAGACTATAGCAGACATGCAGATGAGGAGAAAAGGAAGGAGAAAGCGGGGGAGTACCGCAGCACAGAGAGGGTGGTGACGGGAACCAAAGCGACATTCAGCATGATGAGCTAGGGTGACTCTCCGCTAATGGAGTCACACTTAGTCAGAGTAACACAGTAAACACGCCTGTCTATAGAGGGCTAAATGGAAAAACAAAAGTCTGTTGGAATAAAGATGCATGCCCACACACAGGGTGAGCATTTCAATAGTCCAAATTGTCTCCACATTCTGGATGGAACACCCACAGCAGAGGTCAGAATTGGGCAAACACCACATCTTCTGCTCCAACACGTAGACCTAATGATGATGCCTCTTCTCTCTACTCCTGGGCCTCGTATTATTGTAAATTGTGAAATAAATCAACCATATGGGACTTGAAACATAAAATAACCTGAACAGTCCCCAGCCACCCCAGTCATAGACTGTTCTCTCTACTACCGCATGGCAAGCAGTACCGGAGTGCCAAGTCTAGGACAAAAAGGCTTCTCAACAGTTTTTACCCCTAAGCCACAAGACTCCTGAACAGGTAATCAAATGGCTACCTGGACTATTTGCATTGTGTGTCCCCCCCAATCCCTCTTTTTACACTGCTGCTACTCTCTGTTTATCATATATGCATAGTCACTTTAAAACCTCTTATGGATCCCTTCACGTGCCAATCTCTTTAGCGGGATCGATTTGACAACATCCAGTGAAATTACAGCGCCAAATTCAAACTACAGGTATATCAATATTTAACATTCACGAAAATACAAGTGTAATACATCAAAATAAAGCTTACATTTTTGTTAATCCAGCCGCTATGTCAGATTTCAAAAAGGCTTTACGGCGAAAGCAGACCATGTGATTATCTGAGGACAGCACCCCGCATACAAACGCATTAAAATCATTTTCCAACCAGGCAGGTGCGGCACAAAAGTCAGAAATAGCCATATAATAAATGAATTACCTTTGAAGATCTTCTTTTTGCAATCCCAAATGTCTCATTGACACAATGAATGGTCGTTTTGTTCGATAAATTTCTTCTTTATATCACAAAAATATCCATTAATTTGGCGCGTTTGATTCAGAAATACACCGGTTCCAACTCGCCCAACATGACTACAAAGTATCTAATAAGTTACCTGTAAACTTGGTACAAACATTTCAAACAACGTTCCCAATCCAACCTCAGGTATCCTAAAATGTAAATAATCGATCAAATTTAAGATGGAATAAACTGTTTCTAATATTGGATAAAAACAACGTGAAGCGCGTTCCTGTTCACGCGCACCAAAATAGTAGGGACCTTCAGAGTGACACATGAAATGAATAGAACTACTTCTTAATTTCTCAAAAGAAAAACATAGACAAATTTCTAAAGACTGTTGACATCTATTGGAAGCCATAGGAACTGCAATCGGGGCCCTAATTAATCAGGAATCCCATAGAAATCCATTGGAAAACACAATGACCTCAAAAAACTCTTTCCCTGGATGGATTGTGCTCGGGGTTTCGCCTGCCAAATCAGTTATGTTATACTCACAGACATTATTCTAACAGTTTTAGAAACGTCAGCGTGTTTTCTATCCAGATCTACTAATTATATGTATATCCTAGCTTCTGGGACTGAGTAACAGGCCGTTTACTTTGGGCATGCTTTTCATCCAGACGTGAAAATACTGCCCCTATCCCTAAAAAGATTTATTAACTATACATTCATGTACATACTACCTCAATTGGGCCGACCAACCAGTTCTCCCGCACATTGGCTAACCAAGCTATCTGCATTGTGTCCCACCACCCACCAACCCCTCTTTTACGCTGCTGCTACTCTCTGTTCATCATATATGCATAGTCACTTTAACCATATCTACATGTACATACTACCTCAATCAGCCTGACTAACCGGTGTCTGTATGTAGCCTCGCTACTTTTATAGCATTGCTACTCTATATTGCCTGTCTTTTTACTGTTGTTTTATTTCTTTACTTACCTATTGTTCACCTAATACCTTTTTTTGCACTATTGGTTAGAGCCTGTAAGTAAGCATTTCACTGTAAGGTCTACTACACCTGTTGTATTCAGCGCACGTGACAAATACACTTTGATTTGACAGATACGCACGAGGAGGCACACACTTTAATCCACTTTGATCCTTAAATTAAGCCTTTTAGGTGCTGCTGTATTACACAATAATGATTTAGAATGGTTATATCATACTCTATTACAGAGTACTGGCACTGCAGGCCTGAATAGATTTAACAATAATATATTAATTTCTTAGGAAAACAGGCCTTGTAGGCCAGTGTTCAAGTATTTTGATGGGCTTGCTAAGGGATACATTTCTTCCCTAGATGTTTTAATCTTAGGTTAAGGCACACTGTTCTGGTGGGAGAGAACGGTCCTTACCTTAAATAAAGAACCAACTACTGATGTCTTTTGTTGGTAGAGTTGAAGAGAAGGTCTTGATGGCATTTGATTTTCTATGTCAGTCAGCAATTCAAAGCCACTACCTAGAGAAAGACATCTATTATCTCTTCCCTCCCACTCCCCACGTCTTCCCTTACGTTGTGCCCTCTGCCTTCTCTTTTTCATTAAGAGACCAACCAATGACTATCCCAAATCTACTAAAATGCTACAATCCCTCCTGGACACCGAATCATTCTGAGAGAGTGCAGTGTGCTGATAGGGCCTACATTTCACTCACTGTGAGGGGGAGGAAAGGGAGAGGGGGGAGCTTGAGAGGGGAGCTTGAGAGGCAGCGAATAGGCCAACAATGCACATGGATTTCACTGATCACGGCTAGGCTACACACCACATGTTCTTAGAGGCATAGAGTTGAAGAGCGAAACTAGGAGAAAAAAGCACATTTCAAAGCAAAAAATACACATTAGCATGATACATCCTGGAGTCTCTTTCTCTTTCTCTGTTCTGTCCTTCTAAGTCCTGGGCAGCAGGGAGCTTAGCCAATCGATGATGCAACAATATCATAATGACGCCTCTGGGGAGTCACTTCTGATAACACTGACCCTTCATCCCAATCCTCCAGACTTAGCTGCCGGGTAAGACAACGACAGAGACCACTTGGGGTTACTTACTGAAGGCTGCACCATTCCTTGGAGGGATGGAAATAGGCCTAGCTAGTTAGTGGCCCATGGAGGTTCCATGATCAATTCTACTGCAAAATCTATGCTATATGTCAGCTTCAACTATCTAACTCTCAGGCATGTGCTTCCTATAAACACAGCAGAAACAAAATAGCCTAATAGGCACCTCAAAAATACTTGGACAACAATATACTGAAAGGGACATTATCATTAAACATTCATATGGAGGTTTAGTCTTTGTGGCACCTAATTTGTCCTCTGGGGTCTTCATGCACCTCAGTCACTCTGTAGCTAGCTAGTGCCAACAACGACAGCCATTACTACAGGGGGCCAACCAGGCTTGTGTCCACAAAGTACACTATATATACAAAAGTAATAGTAGATTTGGCTATTTCAGCAACACCTGTTGCTGACAGGTGTATAAAATCGAGATCACAGACATGCAATCTTCATTGACAAACATTGGCATTAGAATGGCCTCAATGACTTTCATCGTGGCAGTCATCGGATGCCACCATTCCAACAAGTCAGTTCAATTTTCTTCCCTGCTAGAGCTTTCCTGGACAACTGTAAGTGCTGTTATTGTGAAATAGAAAAGTCTAGGAGCAACAATGGCTCAGCCGTGAAGTGCTAAGCCACACAAGTTCACAGAACAGGACCACCGAGTGCTGAAGCGTGTATCGAGTAGAAAAACGTCTGTCTTTGGTTGCAACACTCACTACCGAGTTCCAAACTGCCTCTGGAAGCAACGTCAGCACAAGAACTGTTTGTCTGGAGCTTCATGAAATAGGTTTCCATGGCCGAGCAGTCGCACACAAGCCTAAGATCACCATGTACAATGCCAAGCGTTGGCTGGAGTGGTGTTAAGCTTAGCACCATTGGACTCTGAAGCAATCGAAAAACGTTCTCTGGAGTGATCAATCACGCTTCACCATCTGGCAGCCCGACGGCTGTATCTGGATTTGTCGGATGCCGAGAGAACACTACCTGCCCGAATGCATAGTGCCAACTGTATAGTTTGGTGGAGGAGGAATAATGGTCTGGGGCTGTATTTCATGGTTCGGGTTAGGCTCCTTAGTTCCTGTGAAGGGAAATCCAAGCAAGGTACATACAGAAATGGTTTGTCGAAGACAGAGTGGAAGAACTTGACTGGCCCGCACAGAGCCCGGACCTCAACCCCATCTAACACATTTGGGATGAATTGGAACGTCGACTGCGAGCCAGCCCTAATCGCCCCACATAAGTGCCCGAAACAGCAGAGGGAGCACCCCCCTATCCACATTCAAGGGACAGTACTGGAGAAGGTGGAAAGTTTTAAGTTCCTCGGCGTACACATCACAGACTGAAATGGTCAACCCACACAGACAGTGTGGTGATGAAGGCACAACAGCGCCTTTTCAACCTCAGGAGGCTGACGAAATTTGGCTTGTCACCTAAAACCCTGACAAACTTTTACAGATGCACAATTGAGAGCATCCTGTCGGGCTGTATCACCGCCTGGTACGGCAACAGCACCGCCCTCAACCACAAGGCTCTCCAGAGGGTGGTGCATTCTGCACATCGTATCACCGGGGCAAACTACCTGCCCTCCAAGACACCTACAGCACCCGATGTCACAGGAAGGCCAAAAACATCATCAAAGACAAAAACCACCCAAGCCACTGCCTGATCACCCCGCTACCATCCAGAAGGCGAGGTCAGTACAGGTTAGAGGTCGACCGATTAAATCGGAATGGCCGATTAATTAGGGCCTATTCAAGTTTTCATAACAATCGGTAATCTGCATTTTTGGACACCGATCATGGCCGATTACATTGCACTCCATGACGAGACTGCGTGGCAGGCTGACTACCTGTTATGCGAGTGCAGCAAGGAGCCAAGGTAAGGTGCTAGCTTCCATTTCTTCCTAACAAAGACAGCCAACTTCGCCAAATTTAACAAAACCGCATTTGCGAAAAAGCACAATCGTTGCACGAATGCACCTAACCATAAACATCAATGCCTTTCTTAAAATCAATACACAGAAGTAGATTTTTTAAAACTGCATATTTAGTTCAAATAAATGTATGTTAGTAGGCAATACTAACTAACTAACTAAATTGTGTCACTTCTCTTGCGTTCATTGCATGCAGAGTCAGGGTATATGCAACAGTTTGGGCTGCCTGGCTCATTGCGAACTAATTTGCCAGAATTTTACATAATTATGACATAACATTGAAGGTTGTGCAATGTAACTGGAATATTTAGACTTATGGATGCCACCCGTTAGATAAAATACGGAACCGTTCCGTATTTCACTGAAAGAATAAACGTTTTGTTTTCAAAATGATAGTTTCCTGATTTGACCATATTAATGACGTAAGGCTTGTATTTCTGTGTGTTATTATATTATAATTAAGTCTATGATTTCATAGCGCAGTCTGACTGAGCGGTGGTAGGCAGCAGCAGGCTGGTAAACATTCATTCAAACAGCACTTTCCTGCATTTGCCAGCAGCTCTTCGCAATGCTTTAAGCACAGCGCTGTTTATGACTTCAAGCCTATCAACTCCCGAGATTAGGCTGGCAATACTAAAGCACCTATTAGAACATCCAATAGTCAAATATATATGAAATACAAATGGTATAGAGAGAAATAGTCCTATAATAACTTCAACCTAAAACTTCTTACCTTGGAATATTGAAGGCTCATGTTAAAAGGAACCACCAACTTTCATATGTTCTCATGTTCTGAGCAAGGAACTTAAACGGTAGCTTTTTCTACGTGGCACATATTGCACTTTTACTTTCTTCTCCAACACTTTGTTTTTGCATTATTTAAACCAAATTGAACATGTTTCATTATTTATTTGAGACTAAATTTATTTTATTGATGTATTATATTAAGTTAAAATAAGTGTTCATTGTTCATTCAGTATTGTTGTAATTGTCATTATTACAAATGTATATATAAAAATAGTCTGATTAATCGGTATCGGCTTTTTTTGGTCCTACAGTACTCGGTATCGGCGTTGAAAAATCATAATCGGTGGACCTCTAGTACAGATGCATCAAAGCTGGGACCGAGAGACTGAAAAGCAGCAACTATCTCAAGGCCATCCGACTGCTAAACAGAAATCACTTTTCAGAGGCTGCTAAATGGTTCACTAGTCACTTTAAACAATGCCACTTTAATAATGTTAACATATCTTACATCACTAATCTCATATGGATATACTGTACCTTATACCATCTATTGCACCTTGCCTATGCCGCTTGGCCATCGCTCATCCATATATTTATATGTATATATTCTTACTCCATCCCTTTAGATTTGTGTGTATAAGGTAGTTGTTGGGGAATTGTTAGATTACTTGTTAGCTATTACTGTACTGTCGTAACTAGAAGTACAAGCATTTCGCTACACTTGCATTAACATCTGCTAACCATGTGTATGTGACCAATACAATTTGATTTGACCTCTATAATGCTCTTGTGGCTGAATGGAAGCAAGTCCCAGCAGCAATGTTCCAACATCTAGTGGAAAGCCTTCCATGAAGAGTGGATGCCATTATAGCAGCAAAAGGGGGACCAACTCCATATTAATTCCCATGGTTTTGGAATGAGATGTTCGACGAGCAGGTGTTTACATACTTTTGGTCAAGTAGTGTCTCTCTCTCTCTCTCTCTCCCTGCCAGGCAGTCACTGGAGCCCACTGTGACTGTGTGGTGACTACTGACTACTGCACAGATTCTCAGACACAGATAGAAAGGATGCCTTTGAAGCCTGCAATCAAGTTGGGGTATTATAGTCTTAAAATAGCTGGAGCTCTGAGCTTTGTAAATATACAACTAAAGATAGAACTCCCTCCCACCAGACCATTCTTTCTCTTCCCCCAAAATTCTTAGCTCATTGCGACAGTGAGAAGTGTGGCTGTCCAGTGTTATGGAAGTGTGGAGCATAGTAGAGAGACGTTGTGGCCATGTCAATGTTGGCCAGTTGTCTAGTAGAGCTTTAAATTCCACTGGCTGACAGTTTAATGAGCAGCATTCGAGTGGATTGCAATGACTGACTGAGATGGATTGATGGCATGCGCCTGTTTTAGACAGATATTACAAGGGGAGGAATATTGGGCCGGGGGAATAGGGGCAGATTAAGGTTCATGTCCACCACTGTAAATCAGACGAGCATAAAGTGAAGCCAGCCAGATCAACTTGGGGTCAACTTAAATGACTGACCAAAGAGTCTAGCTTTGCAGCAATTCATTTGCAAAACCACATTTTGTTTTCTGAGGTCTTTGCTGATTTCTTTTGATGTTTCCATGATGTCAAGCAAAGAGGCACTGAGTTTGAAGGTAGGCCTTGAAATACATCCACAGGTACACCTCCAATTGACTCAAATTATGTAAATTAGCCTATCAGAAGCTTCTAAAGCCATGACATCATTTTATGGAATTTTCCAAGCTGTTTAAAGGCACAGTCAATTTAGTGTATCTAAACATCTGACCCACTGGAATTGTGAAATAATCGGTCTGGAAAAGTGAAATAATCTGTCTGTAAACAATTGTGCATGACACAAGTAATTTTTCCAACAATGTAAATGTCCTAACCAACTTGCCAAAACTATAATTTGTTAACAAGACATTTGTGGAGTGGTTTAAAAACGAGTTTTAATGACTCCAACCTAAGTGTAGGTAAACTTCTGATTTCAACTGTAATACACATTCAGTGCATTCAGAAAGTATTCAGAACCATCCAGTTTCCTATTTTTTTTTAAAGTTACAGCCTTATTCTAAAATTGATTAAATAAATGTTTTTCCTCATCAATCTACACACAATGCACCATAATGATGAAGTGAAAACAGGTTTTTAGAAATTTTTGCAAACGTATTACAAAAAAACAAACATATTTACATAGGTATTCAAACCCTTTGCTATGAGACTCGAAATTGAACTCAGGTGCATCCTGTTGACATTGATCATCTTTGAGATGTTTCTACAACTTGAGTGGAGTCCACATATGGTAAATGCAATTGATTGGACAGGATTTGGAAAGGGACACACATGTCTATATAAAGTCCCACAGTTGACAGATCATGTCAGAGCAAAAACCAAGCCATGAGGTCGAAGGAATTGTCCATAGAGCTCCGAGACAGGATTGTGTCGATACACAGATTTGGGGAAGGGTACCCAAACATTTCTGCAGCATTGAAGGTCCCCAAGAACCCAGAGGCCTCCACAATTCTTAAATGGAAGAAGTTTGGAACAACAAAGACTCTCCATAGAGCTGGCTGCCCGGCCAAAGCGAGCAATCGGGGGAGAAGGGCCTTGGTCAGGTAGGTGACCAAGAACCTGATGGTCACTGACAGAACTCCAGAGTTCCTCTGGAGACGGGAGAACCTTCCAGAAGAACAACCATCTCTGCAGCATGCCACCAATCCTGCCTTTTATGGTAGAGTGGCCAGACGGAAGCCACGCCTCAGTAAAAGGCACATGACAGCCCGCATGGAGTTTGCCAAAAGGCACCTGAAGGACTCTGACCATGAGAAACAAGATTCTCTGGTCTGATGAAACCAATATTTAACTCTTTGGCCTGAATGCCAAGCATCATGTCTGGAGGAAACCTGGCACCATCCTTACGGTGAAGCATGTGAGTGGCAGCATCATGCTTTGGGGATGTTTTTCAGTGGCAGGGACTGGAGGATGAGTCAGAATCGAGAGAAAGATGAACGGAGCAAAGTACAGAGATCCTTTGTGAAAACCTGCTCCAGAGAGCTCAGGACCTCATACTTGGGTGAAGGTTCACCTTCCAACAGGACAACAACTCTAAGCACACAGCCAGGACAACGCAGGAGGGTCTTCGAGACAAGTCTCTGAATGTCCTTGAGTGGCCCAGCCACAGCCTGGACTTGAACTCGATCGAACATCTCTGGAGAGTCCAGAAAATAGCTGTGCAGCGACGCTCCCCATCCAACCTGACATACCTTGAGAGGATCTGCAGAGAAGAATGGGAGAAACTCCCCAAATACAGGTGTGCGAAGCTTGTAGTGTCATACCCAAGAAGACTTGAGGCTGTAATCGCTGCCAAAGGTGCTTCAACAAAGTTCTGAGTAAAGGGTCTGAATACTTATGTAAATGTAATATTTCCGTTTTTTTTCCTATTTATACATTTGCATTTTTTTTTTTTAATAAACAGTTTTTGCTTTGTCATTGTGGGGTATTATGTGTGGATTGAGGGAAAAAATCCATTTTGGAATAAGGCTATAACGTAACAAAATGTGGAAAAAGTCAAGGGGTCTGAATACTTTCCGATGCACTGTGTATCATGGTGTACAAGACACCTGTCTGAGGCCATGGGGATGGCACAGTCAATCACTCTAAGACATGTGCTACTGAAATTGTATATGGTTAAATAACATAAGAACAATGGTGCAACACTAATAAAAATAATATAATTTTATATCAAATGTAATTGTAATCAGCACCTGTTTGGCATACATAATATGGACGCAGATCTTGTTCCTTTGTAACGATTTTCTTCTTCCTCTGACGAGGAGTATGAAATATCGGACCAATGCGCAGCGTGGCAAGTGTCCATAATATATTTATTAAACTGAACACAGAATACAAAAGAACAAGAGAAATAAATGAAAACCGAAACAGTTCTGTATGGAAAACACAGACACAGAAAACAACTACCCACAAATCATAGTGGGAAAACTGGCTGCCTAAGTATGGTTCTCAATCAATCTGCACAGGCTTCAGTCTTTTCCCTCTGTGATTTGGGTTAGTATTGTGGAGTAACTACAATGATGTTGATCCATCCTCAGTTCTCCTATAACAGCCATTAAACTCTAACTGTTTTAAAGTCACCATTGGCCTCATGATGAAATCCCTGAGTGTTTTCCTTCCTCTCCGGCAACTGAGTTGAAGGATACATGTATATTTGTATTGACTGGGTGTATTGATACACCAAAGTGTATTTAATAACTTCACCATGCTCAAAGTGATATGCAATGTCTATTTTATAATTTCTTTACCCATCTACCAATTGGTGATCGTCTTTGCGAGGCCCTGGAAAAACTCCCTAGTCTTTGTGGTTGCATCTGTTTTAAATTCACTGCTCAACTGAGGGACCTTACAGATAATTGCATGTGTGGGGTACAGAGATGAGGTAGTCATTCAAAAATCATGTTAAACACCTGTAGTCCATTCAACTTATTATGTTTGGCCGGTAGGGATATCCTTGACTCATCGCGCACCAGCGACTCCTGTGGCGGGCCGGGCGCAGTGTGCGCTAACCAAGGTTGCCAGGTGCACGGTGTTTCCTCCGACAAATTGGTGCGGCTGGCTTCTGGGTTGGATGCACGCTGTGTTAAGAAGCAGTGCGGCTGGTTGGGTTGTGTATCGGAGGATGCATGACTTTCGACCTTCGTCTCTCCCGAGCCCGTACGGGAGTTGTAGCGATGAGACAAGATAGTAGCTACTAACAATTGGATACCACGAAATTGGGGAGAAAAATGGGGTAAAAAATTAAATTAAATAAAAAAAAACAGCCATTCAATACTTGTTTTTTTAATGACACAAATGATAGCTTGATCTGCTAAAAACAATAATATTAGCTACCTAGCTGGTAGCTAAGCTAGCTAGCCATTGAACAGATACCCAGTCCCAACGAGAGAACTATGACAATACAAATACAGAATTGCAACAAAATAACAAATGTTGTATCACTTGGGAATAATGTAGCAAGTCCTGGTCAAATTGTTTTATGTTTATTAACCTCAGATACAGATAACTGTGAAAGTTGCTAAACCCTGTCTGTGGATGAAGGTCGCAAAGAAAGTCCCAAGTCCTGGAGAGACTGAAGTGTATATCTCCAATGGGATAAACACTACATGACCAAAGGTATGTGGACACCTGATCGTCGAACAGCTCATTCTAAAATCAATGGCATTGATATGGAGCTGGTCCTCCCTTGGCTGCTATAACAACCTCCACTCTTCTGGGAAGGCTTTCCACTACATTTTGGAACATCGCTGCGTGGATTTGCTTCCATTCAGCCACAAGAGCATTAGTGAGGTCGAGCACTGATGTTGGGCAATAAGGCTTGGCTCGCAGTCAGCATTCCAATTCATCCCAAAGGAGTTAGATGGGGTTGAAGTCAGGGCTCTGTGCAGGCCGGTCAAGTTCTTCCACACCGATCTACAAACCATTTCTGTATGGACCACGCTTTGTGCACTGGGGTATTATTATGCTGAAACAGGAATGGGTCTTCTCAAACTTGTTGCCACGAAGTTGGAACCACACGTTAAGATTTCCCTTCACTTGAACAAAGAGGCCTAGCTCGAACCATGAAAAACAGCCACAGACCATTATTCCTTCTCCACCAAACTTTATAGTTGGCACTATGCATTGGGGCAGGTAGTGTTCTCCTGGCATACGTCCTTCGGATTGCCAGATGGTGAAGCGTGATTCATCACTCCAGAGAACTCATTTCCATTGCTCCAGAGTCCAGTAGAGGCGAGCTTTACACCACTCCAGCCGACGCTTGGCATTGCACATGGTGATCTTAGGCTTGTGTGCGTCTGCATTTCATGAAGCTCCTGACAAACAGTTATTGTACTGACACTACTTCCAGAGGCAGTTTGGAAGTCGGTAGTGAGTGTTGCAACCGTGTACAGACGATTTTACACGCTTTAACACTTGGCGGTCCCGTTCTGTGAGCTTGTGTGGCCTATCGCTTTGTGGCTGAGCCGTTGTTGCTCCTAGAAGTTTCCACTTTACAATAACTGCATTTACAGTTGAAAAGGGCAGATCTAGTAGGGCAGAAATTTGTTGGAAAGGTGACATCCTATGACGGTGCCACGTTGAAAGTCACTGAGCTCTTCAGTAAGGTAATTCTACTGCCAATATTTTTATCTATGGAGATTGAATGGCTGTGTGCTCCATTTTATACTCCTGTCAGCAACGGGTGTGGCTGAAATAGCCAAATCCACATACTTTAATATATATAGTGTAAATAATATTGATTTTAGGGCTGTCCCTGACAAAAAAAAAATCTTAGATCAATCGATTGGTCAGAAATTTCAAATGTGTATTTTTCCATAGATAGACACACCCTATGTTTGAATAAAATCAACTATATGTAGGCTACTGAGCTTGTCTGATGCTTTACGCACTGTGATTAAAAATAGACACACAAATTACTAAAGAGGGAGCCAGAGATCAATATACAGTGCATTTGGAAAGCATTCAGACATTCAGCATTTCCACATTTTTCTACGTTACTGCCTTTTTCTAAAATTGATTCAATTGTTTTTTCCCTCATCAATCTACACATAATACCCCATATTCACAAAGCAAAAACTGTTTTTTAGACATTTTTTCAAATGTATTACAAATAAAAACTGAAATATCACATTTACAGGGATGGATCTCATGCATTACATGGCTAATTTGCAGCCCATGTAAAAGTGACCCTTCACTGTGGTCACTCTTTAGGGTATTTTTCACTTGCCTCTACTATCTGTGCTCTACCATTTTGGTTACAGTTGATGTGAGATTATTTATGGCATGCCCAATACAGACATATGATGGGATTAGTATTGGCCTGGTGTCAAATGCACTTATACATGTGGCTTGTCATTTCTATACTGAAACAGGACTAGTAAATCTTCACACAATGTTCACATTTGGTTGAGATGTTTTCTCCATTTGAAATGATACTATTAGAAATAGGAAAAGCACTCACACATCTGAAAATGTATGTGTGCGGGAATAATTTGCTAATAAGAAAATAAAAGGCTGACAGTATGTGGGTTTTTCATTAGACAATTAATGAGGCTAACCATGTTGAAGGATACCAGATTTGACTTCTACAGCTACTGTGCATGCTATCATGAAATGGATTAGTGCAAGCCCTACCCTGTCACGCCTGCTCCCGCTCTTCCTCCCCCTGGCACTCGAGGGTTCCAGGATCCCCAGCATTATGTACTCAAGCCACCATCAGTACGCACACCTTCCTTTCCCACTGTCACGTGCATCAGCAATCATTAGACTCATGTGGAATCAATTACTTGTGTCATTACCTATCCTATATCTGTCTGTTCCCAAACTCTGTTCCCCGCTTCGGGATTAATTGTCTCATGTCCGTGTTCCGACGCTGTTCCTGTCTTGTTTCCTTGTCTGTTCCCGAATAAATGTCTGACTCCCCGTACCTGCTTCTATTCTCCAGCGTTATCCAGTACATACCCTTGTAATGAAGGTAGGCCTTAAGGATGACATGCACAGGAGAGAGACAGTATTAGCGGATATCACTATCATGAGGGTGTGCAGAAAATAATGTGTTAAGGTAATTTGACTTCATTTCAAAATACATTTTGCTTGAAATAATGTTGCAATTAGTTTTCTTCATGTTATGTATCATCCTGGTGTAATTCATATGCAGTTCAACATTATCACCACAATGAGTCCGCGCTAGCTAGCATTTGTATTTTAGTCTGGTTTTTCTACATTTAAACAAACCACTAGCTAGGTCTTTTGCCGTGAGGTCGGTAATACATGCCTAGCACAAGCTAGCAGTTTATTAAAACTACAGTATGCTTCTTAATTGAAACTAAGTGGGCAACACACATGGGTCAAATTTGGGAGAAAGCAGACGAAAAGCTAGGAGAGACCGATTGGTGAGGGGGGAGAGAGAGTTTGAAAGTGGGGTAATTAACGTTACTGCTGCTAGCTAACTTCTGATGTAAACAATGTGGCTATCAAACGTTGGACTCGTATGCGAGTTAGATTCATTTCTCGCATGACAGCGAACAATATATCTAGCTGCCGCCTGGTTAACAAGGTAAACTAATATTTTTATATTCACATCACGCTAGCTCTGTGGTTATTTGCTGTGCTAGCCAAATGTAACACCACCAGAGCAAATGGATTACAACCATGAGATAGCTTTTAATACCGTCTCAACTATTTATTTGAATTTTTTCAACACATTTGAATATTTGTTGCTACTTTTTAAGTTAATACCCGCAGTCAACTTATGCAATACCTTTAAGAGATAAAGCAGATTGCATTCTTCATTTCACCCGTCACATTATTTTACATTATGAAGCTTCCCTTGAACAGTTGACCAAAATGGCTGACCTTTAGACCATCATAATTAATGTCCATTCTAGTATTCTATTTCCTAATTCTATGGACGGGCCACTAGAGCTCCAGCCCAGCAGAGGAGAACTGACAGACATGATGAGCGTTCAGTGTGAAGCCTTGTGTAACAAGGTGTGAGGAGTTGAACAGAACTGAAGTGAACTACACAGGCCCGGGGGAATATGCCCCTCCCCTAATCCAAGGGAAGAAAAGAGTGAGGGACCAAAATAATTTCTCTCTTCTCCACGGAACATTCCCTATCCTTCCTGCTGGTGTTTATCAGCACTGAGGCTCCATCAGGGTAAGACCATGTGGACAGGTTTTTGTAAGTCACTTAAGACTATATAAAAAGAGTTTTAGAATCACTGTAACGGCGTTCGTCTGTCGAAAGAGTCGGACCAAAATGCGGCGTGGTGGTTACTCATGTTTTTTAATGAAGAATAGCGATACATGAAATAACTATATATAAACAAAACAACAAACGGAACGCGAAAACCTATTACAGCCTATCTGGTGAAACTACACAGAGACAGGAACAATCACCCACAAAATACACAGTGAAACCCCGGCTACCTAAATATGGTTCCCAATCAGAGACAACGAGAATCACCTGACTCTGATTGAGAACCGCCTCAGGCAGCCAAGCCTATGCTACACCCCTACTCAGCCGCAATCCCAATGCCTACAAAACCCCAATACGAAACACAACAAAATAAACACAAAATACTATGACCAAGGCGTGACAATCACAGTATAGCGAGTTATAAATCATTTTTACTTACAGAGTGCCTCTTAAAATGTCACAGTGTACTACCCAAGACCACAACCAAAGAGAAGTTTGTGTGGAAATCTTGAAGGTAAGCCACTCTCTTAAAGAACCAACCATCCGGGATGGTGTGTTTACATCTGGTTTTGAGTGTAGACACACAGATTAGAGTGGTTGTCAATCTGAGGTTGTGAGATAGCTGGCTCTCCCCTGTACGGCTGTTTATTGGGTAACCCTCTGTGACATCTCTAGGGTGGTGCAGGGTGCCCAATGTCACAAGTGCCGCCATGGAACATGCACTTAGTGGCCAGTTTATTAGGTACACCACCCGGTTCACGAAAATGGTTTGCTATTACAGAGAGTGAGTCATGTGGCCGTGGCTTGCTATATAAAGCAGGCATACAGGCATTGAGGCATTTAGTTACTGTTTGATCTAACGTTAGAATGGGCAAAACAAGCGACTTTTGAGCGTGGTATGCTCGTCGGTGCCAGGTACGCCGGTTCCAGTACCTCAGAAACAGCTGGCCTCCTGGGCTTTTCACGCACAACAGTGTCTAGGATTTACAGAGAATAGTGCGACACACAACACATCCAGTCAGAGGCATTTCTGTGGGCGTACACAGCCACAAACTGGCAAATAAGAGCGCAGTACAGTGGTGTGCAGAACGGCATGTCGGAACGCCGTCGGTCCTAGTCACAAATGGGCTATTGCAGCAGACAATGCCCCAGTGCACAAAGCAAGTTCCATACAGAAATGGTTTGTTGAGATCGGTGTGGAAGAACTTGACTGGCCTGCACAGAGCCCCTCAACCCCATCGAACACCTTTGGAATGAATTGAAATGCCGACTACTAGCCAGGCCTAATCGCCCAACATTAGTGCCCGACCTCACTAATGCTCTTGTGGCTGAATGAAAGCAAGTCCTCGCAGCAATGTTCCAACATCTAGTGGAAAGCCTTCCAAGAAGAGTGGAGGCTGTTATAGCAGCAAGGGGGGGGGTTCAACTCCATACTAATACCCATGATTTTGAATGAGAAGATGTCCACATACTTTTGGTCATGTAGTGTATCAATATAATGCATTGTCATCTCTACTGCCTCTGATCTGGTGGACAAATGTAAATAAATGAAAAAATATATAAATACAATTGTGGCATCTGGTTTGCTTAATATAAGGAATTTAATGTATAGCATCTACTTTAACTTTTTACTTCTACTCAAGTATGGCAATTTAGTACGTTTTCTACCACTGTACTTAAGTCAATTTTAAACGATATACTTCACTTTTACTTGAGTCTTTTTCTATTAATTGAGAACTTTTTTCACCACTGCTGACACAACACCTTTTAAATAACTGAAGGGCCGAAGGAGGAAAAATAGCCTGAAGCCCTGCAAAGGACTGCACGGCAACAGTCTTATTAGCTGAATCGAGGTGGGCTGGGAGTGAGAAGAAGGGGATGAGTTTGAGCCCACACGATACAAGCAGCAAAGGGGAAGAAAGTGGCCGCTGCTTTGTGGGATTTCTGGGGGGGTGTCAAGTTATGTAAGGCCTGGAGAAGCAGCTTCTGCTAGACTGGGCCCAGTATATTCTCCACAGAGGGGAAGGAGACTTTAATAATATAGGAGCAAAAACAGAGCATCTTCAGAGGAGCAAGTAGAGCGAGAAAGTGGGCTTTACTGCCATGAAGCCATGACAGAGAGATGGTTTGTCGAGGGTTGAGATGAAGGAAAGGGGGAATGAATGAGGCATCATTTATGATGAGAAATTAGACAATAGGAAAGTTGTTTAATCTCATCTGGGATAAATAATATGGCATTCTTCACTTAGTTTAATACCATACATATAAAACACATTGAACAGAAAGAAAAGCATGGTAATTTGGACCAATGATAAATTAACTCCCCATTTAGTATTAGTCATGTAGCCTACATGTGCCTTAAGAGAGAAGACTGGAATATAAATAGAGGATGTCATCCAAATTGCACTTCAGAGAAACCAAATGTCAAGCAAAACATTCAAGAAAACACAACTATTATCCTACATACATAATATGTAGTGATGGAGGGGAAAATCTAAACTCAGCAAAAAAAGAAACATCCTCTCACTGTCAACGGTGTTTATTTTCAGCAAGCTTAACATGTGTAAATATTTGTATGAACAGAACAAAATTCAACAACTGAGACAGAAACTAAACAAGTTCCACAGACATGTGACTAACAGAAATGGAATAATGTGTTCCTGAACAAAGTGGGGTTCAAAATCAAAAGTAACAGTCAGTATCTGGTGTGGCCAACAGCTGCAGTAAATACTGCAGTGCATCTCCTCATAGACTGCACCAGATATGCCAGTTCTTGCTGTGAAATGTTACCCCACTCTTCCACCAAGGCACCTGCAAGTTCCCGGACATTTCTGGGGGGAATGGCCCTAGCCCTCACCCTCCGATCCAACAGGTCTCAGACGTGCTCAATAGGATTGAGATCCGGGCTCTTTGCTGGCCATGGCAGAACACTGACATTCCTGTCTTGCAGGAAATCACACACAGAACGAGCAGTATGGCTGGTGGCATTGTCATGCTGGAGGGTCATGTCATGATGAGCCTGCAGGAAGGGTACCACATGAGGCAGGAGGATGTCTTCTCTGTAACGCACAGTGTCGAGATTGCCTGCAATGACAAAAAGCTCAGTCCGACGATGCTGTGACACACTGCCCCACACCATGACGGACGCTCCACCTCTAAATCGATCCCGCTCCAGAGTACAGGCCTGGGTGTAACGCTCATTCCTTCAACGATAAACGCGAATCCGAACATCACCCCTGGTAAGACAAAACCGCGACTAGTCAGTGAAGAGTACTTTTTACCAGTCCTGTCTGGTCTAGTGACGGTGGGTTTGCACCCATAGGCGACTTTGTTGCCAGTGATGTCTGGTGAGGACCTGCCTTACAACAGGTCTACAAGCCCTCAGTCCAGCCTCTCTCAGCCTATTGCGTACAGTCTGAGCACTGGAGGGATTGTGTGTTCCTGGTGTAACTCGGGCAGTTGTTGTTGCCATCCTGTACCTGTCCCACAGGTGTGATGTTCGGATGTACCGATCCTGTGCAGGTGTTGTTACACATGGTCTGCCACTGCGAGGACGATCAGCTGTCCGTCCTGTCTCCCTGTAGCGCTGTCTTAGGCGTCTCACAGTACGGACATTGCCATTTTTTGCCCTGGCCACATCTGCAGTCCTCATGCTTCTTTGCAGCATGCCTAAGGTGCGTTCACGCAGATGAGCAGGGACCCTGCATCTTTCTTTGGTGTTTTTCAGAGTCAATAGAAAGGCATCATTAGTGTCCTAAGTTTTCATAACTGTGACCTTAATTGCCTACCGTCTGTAAGCTGTTAGTGTCTTAACGACCGTTCCACAGGTGCATGTTCATTAATTGTTCATGGTTCATTGAGCAAGCAGTGTTTAAACCCTTTACAATGAAGATATGTGAAGTTATTTGGATTTCTTTGAAAGACAGGGTCCTGAAAAAGGAACGTTTCTTTTTTTGCTGAGTTTATAGAATTAAAGTGCATTCAGAAAGTATTCAGAACCCTTTCCTTTTCCAAATGTTCTTATGTTACAGCCTTATTCTAAAATGGATTAAATACATGTTTTTCCTCATCAATCTACACACACACTACCCCATAATGACAAAGCAAAAACAGGTTTTTAGACATTTTTGCATTTGTATTAAAAATAAACATAAGTGTTCAGACCCTTTGATATGAGACTTTGATATGAGGTGCATCCTGTTTCCATTGATTATCCTTGATGTTTCTACAACTTCATTGGAGTCCACCTGTGGTACATTCAATTGATTGAACATGATTTGGAAAGGCACACATAAGGTCCCACAGTTGACAGTGCGTGTTAAAGCAAAAACCAAGCCATGAGGTCGAAGGAATTGTCCATAGAGCTTCGAGACAGGATTGTGTCGATGCACAGATCTGGGGTAGGGTACCAAAACATATCTGTAGCATTGAAGGTCCCCAAGAACACAGAGGCCTCCATCATTCTGAAATGGAAGAAGTTTGGAACCACCAAGACTCTTCATAGCCCCGCCAAACTGAGCAATCGGTGGAGAAGGGCCTTGGTCATGGAGGTGATCAAGAACCTGATGGTCACTTTTACAGAGCTCCATAGTTCCTCTGTGGAGATGGGATAACATTCCAGAAGGACAACCATCTCTGCAGCACTCCACCAATCAGGCCTGTTTGGTAGAGCGGCCAGATGGAAGCTACTCCTCACTAAAAGGCACATGACAGCCCGCTTGGAGTTTGCCAAAAGGCACCTAAAGGACAAGATTCTCTGGTCTGATGAAACAAAGATTGTCTTTAGCCTGAATGCCAAGCGTCGCATCCGGAGGAAACCTGGCACCATCCCTCCGGTGAAGCATGGTGGTGGTAGTGTCATGCTGTGGGGATGTTTTTCAGTGGCAAGGACTGGGAGACTAGTCAGGATCAAGGGAAAGATGAATGGACCAAAGGACAGAGATCCTTGATGAAAATCCGCTCCAGACCACTCAGGACCTCAGACTGGGGCACAAGTTCACCTTCCAACAGGACAAAAACCCTAAGCACACAGTCAAGACAATGCAGGAGTGGCTTCGGGACAAGTCTCAATGTATTTGAGTGGCCCAGCCAGGGCCCGGACTTGAACCCAATCAAACATATCTGGAGGTACCTAAAAATAGCTGTGCAGCGACTCTCCCCATCTAACCTGAAAGAGCTTGAGAGCACCTGCAGAGAAGAATGGGAGAAACTTCCCAAATACAGGTGTGCCAAGCTTATAGCGTCATACTCAAGAAGACTCTAGGCTGTAATCGCTGCCAAAGGTGCTTCAACAAAGTACTGAGTAAAGGGTCTGAAAACTTATGCAAGTGATATTTCAGTTATTTAAAAAATAATTATAAACAATTTAAAAACCTCTCTTGTCCCTCTGCAGCAGACATTTGGTGAGCAATATGTTTGGAACATTGAATCACAATAAAATTGCAGTATCAAATCGCAATAAATATAGAATCGTGAGAATTGCCATGCATATCGTATCAGCACCGAAATATCGTATGAGGTCCCTGGCAATTCCGAGCCTTATTAATATGTAGCTTACATTGTGCAAGGACATCTAGTGAAACTTGGGGTGAGCTGGGAATCTTAGAGGCTGGGGAGAGCAAAGTGGAGCTACTTCCCCCTGTCACTCCAGTGTACCCATATTAATGTAATGTCCCTGCAGCAAACACACACATCCTCCTCTTCCACCCACTTCATAAGAGAACATAGGCGACAATAGCGTGACCATCCCTGAAAATATATACAGTACTCGAACAGAGATGTTAACACACACACACACACACACACACACACACACACACACGGGACATGTTAAGTGTGTGTTTAGTACCATACAAAGTGTTAGAGGAAAGAGTGATAGGAGTATTGCACGCTGACAGTAGGTGAAGTGACAGGGCTCTCTGCCCACGCTCCACTCCTGACTGGCATGCGCTCTGACACGATGTCTGCCTGTGCCAACCTGAGATGGTGTAGCAAAGTAATAAGAGGTCACAGCAGAGACTACTTCCCATCAGACACCAATTATGTTCAGCTCCAGTGAAGAAAACATAGTGGAACAGAGCTTCAGCACCAAATATGTGTAGCACTACTGCTGCCAGCTAACTGAAACATCTGTGCAGCACTACTGCTGCCAGCTAACTGAAACATCTGTATAGCGCTACTGCTGCCAGCTACCTGAAACATCTGTGTAGCGCTACTGCTGCCAGCTACCTGAAACATCTGTGTAGCGCTACTGCTGCCAGCTACCTGAAACATCTGTGTAGCGCTACTGCTGCCAGCTAACTGAAACATCTGTGTAGCGCTACTGCTGCCAGCTACCTGAAACATCCGTGTTGCGCTACTGCTGCCAGCTACCTGAAACATATGTGTAGCGCTACTGCTGCCAGCTAACTGAAACATCTGTGTTGCGCTACTGCTGCCAGCTAACTGAAACATCTGTGTAGCGCTACTGCTGCCAGCTAACTGAAACATCTGTGTAGCGCTACTGCTGCCAGCTAGAGGAACATACTGACACTGAGGACAATCTGGACATGCAGTAAAGCTATTTAAATGGTTTTCTACTATAAAAGTAAAACATTAGTCTTCTAACCCCTGTAAGCAGTCAGTTAACCATCCTCACAGATGCCTACTTAAGATCCATTAGCGCTGAAATGAGATGACCACTGGGAACTGTAGAGCAGGGATCGGCAACAGGCGGACATAACATTTAAACTCACTACCTACTAACCCTAGCCCTAACGTTAAGCCTTATCCTAACCCTAACCTTTATTCTAAACCTAACTTGAACTGTAACCTTAGCAAAGAGTTGTTTATCTACAGAGAGTTTGTTGATAATATGACCATTTGTAGAGTATCTACAGAGGGAAAATCCAAATAAAGTATGACCTATTTTAGTTTTTGTGGGAAAAATGCTCAAATCACCAGGCATTCATCTAAAAATGAGTTTAATTTAGGAAAACTGTTCCCAAGTATTCCCAAGAATTGTGTCTCAATGTAACCTAGGTATGACATTTTTCTTATTTTCAAATACAATCTCTTTTTGTGCTTAGTTGTGGTCAATCTGCAGTGTAAAAATTATTATAATTAAGTTCCGGGCCCCCAACCATCCGTTCTGAGGAAAATCGTCCCGTGGCTGAATCTAGTTTCCTACCCCTGCTGTAGAGGGTGCAACATGGAGTACAGTAGTAGACCCAATCTGAGGTGGAACATCTGCACCACCTAATGGCTAACAACAGCCATTACATAAAATACAAAAAGTATTCATCAACATGGTAGGCCTATATACTACAGTATCTATAAATGCATCTGCCTTTTGTCCCCCCAAGAAAGAGAATCTTTAAGAGATCAATATCATGATAGCCTGATCTCCTACTCCAACATGTCTATAGCAACTACGTTCATTAGGTGGCGACAGACTTTAATATGAGAATCCACCTTTTACAAATATTTAAAAATGTCCCATGCATACATAACAAATCATTTCTGGGTAACAATTAAGTACCGTACTGTAATAGCGTTCCATTAAGATGGTCAAAAAGAAACAAATGGCTTTTTAACAAAAAAACTATTTCTCAAGCAAGAATTGTTGGGACTGTCGGGGAGTGGGGGCTTAATGGGAGGGATATGTAACCTGAAAACTAGCTGGTATTAGCAGAGGTTCAGGAGCTCTTTTTTTATTGGTTGATTAACTTATACAACCGGATGATGTTAACAACCTAGCCAAACCTCCACCATGGCTAAACCTGTTGAGTACAAGGTGCTGTATAAATTGTATTTTCAACCAGCAACTAACAATCAGAAAATAACTCTGATCTAATTTTTTCACTCTTTTACAGTGATAGTTTCATCAGCTGTTGTATTATATCATACAACACTCTAGATCACCTTAATTCCACACAAAGAGATGCATACAAAGCTCTCCCCCTGAAAAAATAAATAAACTCCATTTAGCAAATGAAAAAAAACTCTTGAACGTGCCGTCCTTGGCCAGCTCTCCAGCTATCTCTCTCAGAATGACCTTCTTGATCCAAATCAGTCAGGTTTCAAGACTAGTCATTCAACTGAGACTGCTCTTCTCTGTATCACGGAGGCACTCCGCACTGCTAAAGCTAACTCTCTCTCCTCTGCTCTCATCCTTCTAGACCTATCGGCTGCCTTCGATACTGTGAACCATCAGATCCTCCTCTCCACCCTCTCCGAGTTGGGCATCTCCGGCGCGGCCCACGCTTGGATTGCGTCCTACCTGACAGGTCGCTCCTACCAGGTGGCGTGGCGAGAATCTGTCTCCTCACCACGCGCTCTCACCACTGGTGTCCCCCAGGGCTCTGTTCTAGGCCCTCTCCTATTCTCGCTATACACCAAGTCACTTGGCTCTGTCATAACCTCACATGGTCTCTCCTATCATTGCTATGCAGACGACACACAATTAATCTTCTCCTTTCCCCCTCTGATGACCAGGTGGCGAATCGCATCTCTGCATGTCTGGCAGACATATCAGTGTGGATGACGGATCACCACCTCAAGCTGAACCTCGGCAAGACGGAGCTGCTCTTCCTCCCGGGGAAGGACTGCCCGTTCCATGATCTCGCCATCACGGTTGACAACTCCATCGTGTCCTCCTCCCAGAGCGCTAAGAACCTTGGCGTGATCCTGGACAACACCCTGTCGTTCTCAACTAACATCAAGGCGGTGGCCCGTTCCTGTAGGTTCATGCTCTACAACATCCGCAGAGTACGACCCTGCCTCACACAGGAAGCGGCGCAGGTCCTAATCCAGGCACTTGTCATCTCCCGTCTGGATTACTGCAACTCGCTGTTGGCTGGGCTCCCTGCCTGTGCCATTAAACCCCTACAACTCATCCAGAACGCCGCAGCCCGTCTGGTGTTCAACCTTCCCAAGTTCTCTCACGTCACCCCGCTCCTCCGCTCTCTCCACTGGCTTCCAGTTGAAGCTCGCATCCGCTACAAGACCATGGTGCTTGCCTACGGAGCTGTGAGGGGAACGGCACCTCAGTACCTCCAGGCTCTGATCAGGCCCTACACCCAAACAAGGGCACTGCGTTCATCCACCTCTGGCCTGCTCGCCTCCCTACCACTGAGGAAGTACAGTTCCCGCTCAGCCCAGTCAAAACTGTTCGCTGCTCTGGCCCCCCAATGGTGGAACAAACTCCCTCACGACGCCAGGACAGCGGAGTCAATCACCACCTTCCGGAGACACCTGAAACCCCACCTCTTTAAGGAATACCTAGGATAGGATAAAGTAATCCTTCTCACCCCCCCCCTTAAAAGACTTAGATGCACTATTGTAAAGTGGCTGTTCCACTGGATGTCATAAGGTGAAAGCACCAATTTGTAAGTCGCTCTGGATAAGAGCGTCTGCTAAATGTAAATGCAAATGCGACCATTACTCTATCCTCCTGATACCTGCTTTCAAGTAAAAACTCAAACAGGAAGTAGCAGTGACACACACAATATAAAAGTGGATACTAAGATACAGGACTGCTTTGCTAGCACAGACTGGAATATATTCCAGGATTCATCTGATGGCATTTTTTAAAATATATATATATATATTTTTACATTTCACCTTTATTTAACCAGGTAGGCTAGTTGAGAACAAGTTCTCATTTGCAACTGCGACCTGGCCAAGATAAAGCATAGCAGTTCGACACATACAACAACATAGAGTTACACATAGAATAAACAAAACATACAGTCAATAATACAGTAGAAAAAAAAGAAAGAGAAATGTCTATATACAATGAGTGCAAATAAGATAAGGGAGTTAAGGCAACAAATAGGCCATGGAGGCGATGTAATTACAATATAGCAATTAAACACTGGAATGATAGATGTGCAGAAGATGAATGTACAAGTAGAGATACTGGGGTGCAAAAGAGCAAGATAAATAAATAAATAAATACAGTATGGGGATGAAGTAGATGGATGGGCTGTTTACAGATGGGCCATGTACAGGTGCAGTGATCTGTGAGATGCTCTGACAGCTGGTGCTTAAAGCTAGTGACGGAGATATGAGTCTCTAGCTTCAGTGATTTTTGAAATTCGTTCCAGTCATTGGCAGCAGAGAACTGGAAGGAAAGGTGGCCAAAAGAGGAATTGGCTTTGGGGGTGACCAGTGAGATATACCTGCTGGAGCGCGTGCTACGAGTGGGTGCTGCTATGGTGACCAGTGAGCTGAGATAAGGCGGGGCTTTACCTAGCAGAGCGCCAAGTCTGGAACCAAAAGGCTCCTGAACAACTTCTACCCCTAAGCCATACGACTGCTGTACAGTTAATCAAGTGGCTACCTGGACTATTTGCATGAATATCCTTTTTTTCACTGAATCTCTTGCACTGGCTCTAAGCACACTCACTGGACTCTACCCACACATACTACCCTGACACTCCAACACACGCACACACACTTTCACACTCTTCACATATGCTGCTGGCCGACTCACTTTTACCCCTACCTACATGTACATGTTCAACCAGGTCACCAGTGATACAAGTCAGTATTCAACTTCCATCCACGTCTGAGGATGTCGGGAGATGATGTAGAAACTTGCCACTAGGGGCAACAGTGAGTGGTTTTGCTAGGGTGTTGTGGATGAGGATGGCAGATGGGAGTAGGCATCTGATTCCAAAGGTTGCAAGTTTGAATCCAGCAATAGAAAGTTGTTTTTTAGATTTGTGTTCTAAGCCTATCCCCCCCAAAAATGGACATTTGCAACAACTTTGAAATTTCAAGTTTGGGAAACATGGATGAATGTCTAATTCAGATGTGAGATTGTGAGAGCTAGATGACATGTTACCTCAATATCCTCAACTACCTTGACTTGGTACTGGTACTTCTTGTATATAGCCTTGTTATTGTGACTTATTTTATTTTTTATTTTGTAAATATTTATTTTTTAACTTTGTATTGTTGGGAAAGGGTTCATAAGTAAGCATTTCACGGTAAAGTCGACACCTATTGAATTAAGCACGTGACCAACAACATTTAATTTAATTTGAAAACACAGGCAAAACTGAACTTTGGCTGCACTGGGCCTTTAACAATCAATGTCATCATATCAACCAAGCAAACCTGAAATGGATGAAAAATACAGTTGAAAAAGAGGACAATTTAGTAGCCCTAATTCCCACCACCCTTAAGAAATTCAGACAACCTGTGAGAAGTAACATCTTAGTATGATATTATATCCTTATTGTGAGACTGGGGGAAATGCACATTTTGAGGCAATCTAGAACTTTTTAAATGAAACACTTGAGACCTGTGACACCCACACTGAAAATACTTTGTTTCTTTTTACAGACTGCTTTGTGTTGTTCTGGCATCCAGTCTGTACTTTCCAACACAGTGCATATGTAAATTAAGAGTCAGCACTGAGGGATACCAAGCTATTCTAGGACATGTAAGCCAATAGCCACTTTAATTCCTTTGAGTGCTATACTGACCACACGTACGTGTGTGTGTGTGTGTGTGTGTATTTAAATGGCTGCACCCTTACTAATCTCACATTAGACAATAGAAGTGCTCTTTTCTGTAATGTTGAAAACGTGTTCGACCTTTTACATATTCGTTTGACCTCTTTTGCAGGGTATACCTAAACATGGTCCATCTATGTAAGTATGATCAGGTTGCTATTTAACTAACGCTGTAAACATGGGCTAAGTAGCACGTTGGGGTACGCTTATTAGCTACCCGGAAATGTCTGTACCTTTACTGTTGACGAGCCATGAGTATGGTGTATAGCAAGCTAATAGTTTTACCAATGATGTTTCTGATAAGTAATGTTTATTTCATGGAATACACAACAGATAGACAACAGATGGCAACACAATAGCTAGACATTGAGTGTTATTTGTATTATGGGATGGCCACTTGCTAATGAGTTATTGTCCAGACATGAAATAATGTTGGGTGTGTGGTGTTCCCATTTATTGCAGATATTTTTAAAAGAGAGCTCCACCATGTTAAATAATCGTTGCCGTGGGTGGCGATCCAGATTCAAGTATTTTGCAGATAGCATAGTGTTATTGGAGTGGCTGTGGTGTGTAAGCGGTAAAACAGTGTGAATCCCTAATTGCTTACTCTTTGACATAAAAAACTTCCTACTTCAAAGGGTGTTCTTTTTTTCAGCCAATTTAATTGCATATTAATTTCACCATTTAACGAAACAATACTATGCTGATTTTGTTGTATTATCCTTCAGCATCCTTCCTACTGAAGACGTACCATGGAGGACACATTGTCATCAGATTGGCAATGGCTGGCCACAAACAGTCTAACAGACCTTTCTACCGCATTGTGGCAGCTTACAACAAGCGAGCACGAGACAGTAAATACATAGAACAGCTGGGCTCTTATGACCCCCTGCCAAACATCTACAATGAGAAACTGGTCAGCATCAACTCTGACAGGATCAAGTACTGGATGGGCTGTGGTGCACATCCCACGAAGCCTGTGGCCAAACTTCTAGGTGTGTTCCCTCTACCCTCACCATGACAACACACACTTTACAAGTTTATTGAAATGACCAGTGTAAGGCCTACTTCATGGAAAAGACACTAAATCACAGGTTCATAAACTAACTATACTGAACAAAAATATAAACAACAATTTTTACGATTTTACTGAATTAGAGTTTATGTAAGGAAATCAGTCAATTGAAATACATTTGTTAGGCCCAAATCCATGGATTTTACATGACTGGGAAACATGAGGTAATGGCGGCGGATGAATGGCACGATATTTGGCCTCAGGATCTCGTCATGGTATCTCTGTGCATTCAAATTGCCATGGATAAAATGCCATTTTGTTTGTTGTCCATAGCTTATGCCTGCCCATACCATAACCCCACCGCCACCATGGTGCACTCTGTTCACAACAACAAACCACTCACCCACATGACGCCATACACATGCTCTGGGGTTGTGAGGCTGGTTAGATGTACTGCCAAATTCTCTAAAACAACGTTGGAGGCGGCTTATGGCAGATAAATGAACATTCAATTCTCTGGCAACAGCTCTGGTGGACATTCCTGCAGTCAGAATGCCAATTGCACGCTCCCTCAACTTGAGACATCTGTGGTATTGTGTTGTGTGACAAAACTGCACATTTTAGAGTGACCTTTTCTTGTCCCCAGCACAAGGGGCACCTGTGTAATGATGATGATGCTGTTAAGCTAAATTTAAGAGAAAGAAGCTTTTTGTGCATATGCAACATTTCTGGGAACTTTGATTTTAGCTCATGATACATGGGACCAACACCAACACTTTTCAGTGTAGTATACTTTTAAATGTAATCAATACCAATTAAGTCTCAATGCTACCTGGGAATCTATGTGGTCTAAGACACTGTCAACCCTCTCATGTCTTCCTGTAGGACTGGCTGGGTTCTTCCCCCTGCATCCCATGACGGTGACAGAAACAGAGCGTCACAGGGCCCTGGCAGAACTAGCAGTGGAAGCAGCTCCAGAGGATGGAGTTAAGCAGCAGAAACTAGCATAGCTGGATCATGGGGGACTGTCAAGCATAGCAGGGTGTGGTTACTGTACACGAAGGACAGCTAGAAATGACATTCTCCTCCCAAAAGGTTAACTGTTTCCAGTGAAAGCCTTTGAACTATGAATATTCATAAGCAGTGCTTAACAGAACAACTTATGAAGGCTTCATATAGCATACATAAAGTCATCCTAAGCACCACATAAAGTCTTCAGATATAATTTAAGTGTATGTCATACTCTATAAATGATGTATAAAGGATGTCATAACCAGGCACACTGTAGGGTGAATTGCCAAATGTCACATATCTCATTGTGTATGTTTATGCACCATTTATAGAGCATGACATAAAGAGGATTTGTGAAGCATTTATGTTGTGCATATGAAACATTTATGTATGCTATATAAGTTGTACTGTATTTAAAATGTGACCCTGTTGGATGGTGGACGCAATATTTAAGTCCATCAAACAGAGGAGAGTAATGACATACAGTGCCTTAAAGTATTCATACCCCTGGACTTACTCAACATTTTGTGTTAGTCTGAATAAAAAATGGATTAAATAGATGTTTTCCTCACCTATCTACACACAATACTAGAGGTCGACCGATTAGTCGGAATGGCCGAATAAATAGGGCCGATTTTAAGTTTTCATAACAATCGGAAATCGGTATTTTTGGACACCGATTTGGCCAATTTTTTAAAATGATAAATGTATTTATTTTTTAACACCTTTATTTAACTAGGCAAGTCAGTTAAGAACACGTTCTTATTTTCAATGACGGCCTAGGAACGGTGGGTTAACTGCCTTATTCAGGGGCAGAACGACAGATTTTTACCTTATCAGCTCGGGGATTCAATCTTGCAACCTTACAGTTAACTAGTCCAACTCTCTAACCACCTGCCTCTCATTGCACTCCACGAGGAGCCTGCCTGTTACGCGAATGCAGTAAGAAGCCAAGGTAAGTTGCTAGCTAGCATTAAACTTATCTTATAAAAAAACAATCAATCAATCATAATCACTAATTAACTACACATGGTTGATGATATTACTAGTTTATCTAGCGTGTCCTGCGTTGCATATAATCGCTGCGGTGCGCATTCGCGAAAAAGGACTATCGTTGCTCCAACATGTACCTAACCATAAACACCAATGCCTTTCTTAAAATCAATACATAGAAGTATATATTTTTAAACCTGCATATTTAGCTAAAAGAAATCCAGGTTAGCAGGCAATATTAACCGGATTAAATTGTCACTTCTCTTGCGTTCATTGCACGCAGAGTCAGGCAATATGCTATAATAATAAACAGTTTCTGGATTCGACCATATTAATGACCAAAGGCTCATATTTCTGTGTGTTATTATGTTATAATTAAGTCTATGATTTGATATTTGATAGAGCAGTCTGAGTGGTGGTAGGCAGCAGCAGGCTCTTAAGCATTCATTCAAACAGCACTTTCGTGCGTTTTGCCAGCAGCTCTTCGCTGTGCTTCAAGCATTGAGCTGTTTATGACTTCAAGCCTATCAACTCCCGAGATTAGGCTGGTGTGACCGATGTGAAATGGCAAGCTAGTTAGCAGGGTGCCCACTAAGCGTTTCAAACGTCACTCGCTCTGAGACTTGCTCTGCATGGGTAACGCTGCTTCGAGGGTGGCTGTTGTCGATGTGTTCCTCTGGCAATATTAAAGAGCCTATAAGAACAACCAATAGTCAAAGGTATATGGAATACAAATGGTATAGAGAGAAATAGTCATATAAATACTATATTAACGACAACCTAAACCTCTTAACCTGGAATATTGAAGTCTCATGTTAAAAGGAACCACCAACTTTCATATGTTCTCATGTTCTGAGCAAGGAACTTAAACGTTAGCTTTTTCTACATGGCACATATTGCACTTTTACTTTCTTCTCCAACACTTTGTTTTTGCATTATTTAAACCAAATTGAACATGTTTCATTATTTATTTGAGGCTAAATGGATTTTTATTGATGTATTATATTAAGTTAAAATAAGTGTTCATTCAGTATTGTTGTAATTGTCATTATTACAAATAAAACAATTTTTTTAATCGGCATCGGCTTTTTTTTGGTCCTCCAATAATTGGTATCGGTATTGGCGTTGAAAAATCATAATCGGTCGACCTCTACACAATACCCCATAATGACAAAGTGGGAACCTGTTGTTTTTAGATTTTTTTTACTACAAATTACACTGAACAAAAATATAAATTCAACATGCAACTATTTAATATTTTGTGTGTGTGTGTGAGGGAGAGAGAGCGTGTGTGTCATGTCATCATCACCTAGCCATCACCAGATAATTATGCAGATTATCGACACAGGTAACTGCAAAAATAATAGAAACACTTGAGTAAATGAGGGGTTTACAAAGTGTATTGAAAGCAGAGGCTTCCACACGGGTGTGGTTCCTCAGTTAATTAAGCAATTACCATTAAACAATTAACATCCCATCATGCGTTAGGGTAATGTATAAAATTCGGGGCCGGGCCTTATTTTGGCCATTATTTTGGCTAACATGACTATGCCCACATAGGATGACAATGGTCACTGAATGGTTTGATGAGCAGGAAAACAATGTAAACCCTATGCCATGGCCGTCTGGTGACGATTTTCCACCACCATCAACAAAAACACCAAATGATGGAATTGCTAAGATCTGAATGGTGTTGCATCCCTCCAATAGAGTTCCAGACACTTAATGTTGGTATTTCCTTTATTTTGGCATTTACCTGTCACGCACTTCGTCAGGGAAATGACCGGACCAAGGTGCAGCGTGGTGGGCGTACATTTATTTTATTATGAATGTCGCCAACAAAAACAACAAAAACTAACGTGAAGCTTACTAGGGCTATACAGGCAACTAACAAAGTCAACTACCCACCACTAAAGTGGCAAAACAGGCTGCCTAAGTATGATTCCCAATCAGAGACAACGATAGACAGCTGTCCTTGATTGAGAACCATACCCGGGCCACAACATAATATGCCCACCCCACATCACACCCTGACCTAACCAAATAGAGAAATAAAACGTCTCTCTAAGGTCAGGGCGTGACATTACCTGTATCTGTCCATGTCTCATGGACTCATGTCACAGGTCACAAGCGCAATGTGGTGTAGCAGCCTGTCAGGCAGAACAGCTCAACAGTATTGTTACTTTGCCTCTGACCACAAACCTGAAATAATGATGAGTGGAGTCGGAAGTTCCATGTAGATGCTGACCCAATTGCAGCCCTAATTACAGAATTGTACACTGATGAGGATACAAGAGCTAGCTGGGTTACCCTTCAACAGATCAGGTATTGTTTCTGTGAGAAACAAACACCAGTAGATACATACTGTACCGTACACCAGACTAAGCCCTTTATTGTTTATATATACACACTGAACTGTAAACCCCTGACTAAGCCCTTTACTGTTTATATATACACACTGAACTGTAAACCCCTGACTAAGCCCTTTATTGTTTATATATACACACTGAACTGTAAACACCTGACTAAGCCCTTTATTGTTTATATATACACACTGAACTGTAAACCCCTGACTAAGCCCTTTATTGTTTATATATACACACTGAACTGTAAAACCCTGACTAAGCCCTTTATTGTTTATATATACACACTGAACTGTAAACCCCTGACTAAGCCCTTTATTGTTTATATATACACACTGAACTGTAAACCCCTGACTGAGCCCTTTATTGTGTATGCACACTGCCTAGAACGAATCAAACGTATCAAGGATGACTAGAGAAAAATGACAATAGACTGCAGAGGATAAAAGGATGAAGTCACCACTCAGAGGGACTATGTTGGCTGTTTGAATATGGTGAAAAGCACCATAGAGCTCCTTGTAACCTAACCTGACTCCCTCTTACCTGCCCCATCACAATGCTGTACATCAGTCAGCCCGCCACGGAAGAGTGAGTGAGCTTTACAGCACAGGCAACAATGGGCCCAGCAGTCTGCCAATGTCAATGACACACAACACTGCCTGGAGACAACAGTAGCCACCCTGTCTGTTATTAACCGCACCCACCTGCCTGTGAACCCTGACAACAGACAGCAACCGTCCCTTACCTTAGTCAAAACAACAGCAGTATTCCTAGACTCCAGACAAGCCATATATATGTTAATGTCAAAATAATGGAAACACTTGAGTATATAAGGGATACAAAGTATATTGAACGCAGGTCCTTCCACGCAGGTGTGGTTCCTGAGTTATTTAAGCAAGTAACATCCCATCATGCTTAGGGTCATGTATAAAAATGCTGGGCAGGCTATTATTTTGGCTACCATGGCTATGCCCCCATCGGATGGCAATGCCCCCATCCACAGGGCACGAATGGTGACTGAATGATTTGATGAGCATGAAAACGATGTAAGCCATATGCCATCTCAGTCACCAGATCTCAACAGAATGGCACCGGAGGGGATGGCAGACGTGTTTACGTGCTCCTAACCATCTGTACTTTTAGTTTGCTTTTTCGCATTGTTTGGAACTTATTTGTTCATCTTATTTTGTACATAATGTTGCTGCTACATTCTCTTATGACCGAAAATAACTTCTGGACAGTGATTTCTCACCTCGAACTGGAAGATTTTTTCTTTAACGAGTCCGATGAGAAGGATATACTGCTTTCTTGGGAACGGGTCATAAATATGCTGGGAATTCGTAGGCAAGTGAGTATACCCCCCACTGTCATCCGTTCTATTGGCCAACGTGCAATCATTGGAAAATAAAAAAGGATGATCTACGATCAAGATTATCCTACCAACGGGACATTAAAAACTGTAACGTTAATATCATATGTTTCACCAAGTCGTGGCTGGCTGAATGACGACACGGATAATATAGAGCTGGCGGGATTTTCCATGCACCGGCAGGACAGAGAAGCTACATCTAGTAAGACAAGGGGCGGGGGTGTGTGTCCATTTGTCAATAACATCTGGTGTGCAATGTCAAATATTAAAGTTTTGAGGTATTGCTCGCCTGAGGTAGAGTACCTTATGATGAGCTGTAGACCACACTATCTACCAAGAGAGTTCTCATCTATATAATTCGTAGCTGTCTATTTACCACCACAAACCGATGCTGGAACTAAGACCGCACTCAACCAGCTGTGTAAGACCATAAGCAATCAAGAAAATGCTCATCCAGAAGCAGCACTCCTAGTGGCCGGGGACGTTAATGCAGGCAAACCTCATTTCTACCAGCATGTGCAAACAAAGGAAAAAAAAATATAGACCACCTTTACTCCACACACAGAAACACATACAAAGCTCTCCCTCACCCTCATTCTATACTCCTGATTCCTGCTTACAAGCAAAAACTAAAGCAGGAAGGACCGGTGACTTCCGGAAGTGGTCAGATGACGTGGACGCTACAGGACTGTTTTGCTAGCACAGACTGGAATATGTTCCAGGGTTCTTCCGATGGCATTGAGGAGTATACCACATCAGTCATTGGCTTTATCAATAAGTGCATCGAAGACGTCCTCCTCACAATGACCATACGTACATATCCCAACCAGAAGCCATGGATTACAGGTCAACATCCACACCGAGCTAAATGCTAGAGCCGCCTCATTCAAGGAGCGGGACACTAATCCGGACCATTATAAGAACCATCAAACAGGCAAAGCGTCAATACAGGATTAAGATTGAATTCCACTACACCGGCTCTGACACACGTTGGATATGGCAGGGCTTGAAAACTATTACAGAGCAGCCCCCTATCTACATTGACAGGACAGTAGTGGAGAGGGTGGAGAGTTTTAAGTTCCTCGGCGTACACATCACGGACAAACTGAATTGGTCCACCCACACAGACAGCATCGTGAAGAAGGCGAAGCAGCGCCTCTTCAATCTCAGGAGGCTGAAGAAATTCGGCTTGTCACCAAAAACACTCAAACTTTTACAGATGCACAATCGAGAGCATCCTGTCGGGCTGTATCACCGCCTGGTACAGCAGCTGCTCCGCCCATAACCGGAAGGCTCTCCAGAGGGTAGTGAGATCTGCACAACGCATCACCGGGTGCAAACTACCTGCCCTTCAGGACACCTACACCACCCTATGTCACAGGAAGGCCAAAAAGATCATCAAGGACAACAACCACCCGAGCCACTGCCTGTTCACCCCGCTATCATCCAGAAGGCGAGGTCAGTACAGGTGCATCAAAGCGGGGACAGAAAGACTGAAAAACAGCTTCTATATCTCAAGGCCATCAGACTGTTAAACAGCCATCACTAACATTGAGTGGCTGCTGCCAACAAACTGACTCAACTCCAGCCACTTCAATAATGGTAAAATTGATGTAATCAATTCATCACTAGCAACTTTATATAATGTTTACATGCCCTACATTACTCATCTTATATTTATATACTTGTATGCTATACCATCTACTGCATCTTGCCATCTTGATGTAATGTATCACTAGCCACTTTAAACAATGCCGCTTTATATGTTTTCATATCCTACATTACTCATCTCATATGTATATACTGTACTCTATACCATCTACTGCATCTTTCCTATACCGTTCGGCCATCACTCATTTATATATTTTTATGTACATATTCATATTCATTCCTTTACACTTGTGTGTATAAGGTAGTTGTTGTGAAATTGTTAGGTTATATTACTTGTTAGATATTACTGCATGGTCGGAACTAGAAGCACAAGCATTTCGCTACACTTGCATTAATATCTACTAACCATGTGTATGGGACAAAAATTTGATTTGATTTGAACGGGAAACCCAGACACGAGTTGCCCAGTGATGCAAGCCTACCAGACAAGCTAGATGCCTTTTATGCTCGCTTTGAGGCAAGCAACACTGAAGCATGCATGAGAGCACCAGCTGTTCTGGATGACTGTGTGATAATGCTCTCAGTAGCCGATGTGAGCAAGACCTTTAAACAGATGGATTACCAGGTCGTGTATTCAAAGCATGCGCTGCCCAACTGGCAAGTGTCTTCACTGACATTTTCAACCTCTCCCTGATCAAGTCTGTAATACCTACATGTTACAAGCAGACCACCATAGTCCCTGTGCCCAAGGAAGCAAAGGTAACCTGCCTAAATGATTACCGCCCCGTAGCACTCATGCCAGTAGCCATGAAGTGCTTTGAAAAGCTAGTCATGGCTCACATCAACAGCATCCTCCCAGATACCCTAGACCCACTGCAATTCACAAACTGCGCCAACAGATGCACAGATGACGCAATCTCAATCGCATTCCACACTGCCCTTTCCCACCTGGACAAAGGGAAAACGTATATGAGAATGCTGTTCATTGACTACAGCTCAGCGTTCAACACCATAGTGCCCACAAAGCTCAGGACCCTGGGACTAAACACCTTCCTCTGCATTTGGATCCTGGACTTCGTGACGGCTGCCCCCAGGTGGTAAGGGTAGGCAACAACGCGTCTACCACGCTGATCCTCAACACTGGGGCCCCTCAGTGGTGTGTGCTTAGTCCCCTCCTGTACTCCTTGTTCACCCATGACTGCGTGGCCAAACACGACTCCAACACCATTATTAAGTTTGCTGACGACACAACGGTGGTAGGCCTTATCACGACAACGATGAGACAGCCTATAGGGAGTAGGTCGGAGACCTGGGAATGTGGTGCCAGGACAACAACCTCTGCCTCAATGTGAGCAAGACAAAGGAGCTGATCGTGGACTAAAGGAAAAGGAGGACCCAAGCACGTCCACATGCTCATCAACACGGCTGTAGTGGAGCAGGTCGAGAGTTTCAAGTTCCTTGGTGTCAACATCAGCAACAAACTATCATGATCCAAACTAGAGGTCGACCGATTAATCGGAATTAATTATAGGGCCGATTTCAAGTTTTCATAACAATCGGTAATCGGATTCCGATCATGGCCGATTACATTGCACTCCACGAGGAGACTGCGTGGCAAACTGACTACCTGTTATGCGAGTGCAGCAAGGAGCCAAGGTAAGGTGCTAGCTAGCATTTAACGTATCTTATCAAAAACAATAAATCTTAACATAATCACTAGTTAACTACACATGGTTGATGATATTACTCGTTTATCTAGCTTGTCCTGCGTTGCATATAATCGATGCGGTGCCTGTTAATTTATCATTGAATCACAGCCTACTTCGCCAAACAGGTGATTTAACAAGCGCATTCGCGAAAAAAGCACTGTCGTTGCACCAATGTGTACCTAACCATAAAAATCAACACCTTTCTTAAAATCAATACACAAGTATTTATTTTTAAATCTGCATATTTAGGTAATATTGCCTGCTAACATTAATTTATTTTAACTAGAGAAATTGTGTCACTTCTCTTGCGTTCTGTGCAACAGCGTCAGGGTATATGCAGCAGTTTGGGCAGCCTGGCTCGTCGCGAACTGTGTGAAGACTATATCTTCCTAACAAAAACAGCCAACTTCGCCAAACTGGGGAGGATTCAACAAAAGCGCATTTGCGAAAAAAGCACAACCATAAACATCAATGCCTTTCTTAAAATCAATACACAGAAGTATATATTTTTAAACCTGCGTATTTAGTTAAAAGAAATCCAGGTTAGCAGGCAATATTAAACTAGGGAAATTGTGTCACTTCTCTTTCGTTCATTGCATGCAGAGTCAGGGTATATGCAACAGTTTGGGCCGCCTGGTTCGTTGTGAACTAATTTGCCAGAATTTTACGTAATTATGACATAACATTGAAGGTTGTGCAATGTAACAGGAATATTTAGACTTATGGATGCCAACCGTTAGATAAAATACGGAACGGTTCCGTATTTCACTGAAAGAATAAACGTTGTGTTTTCGAAATTATAGTTTCTGGATTTGACCATATTAATGACCTAAGGCTCGTATTTCTGTGTGTTATTATGTTATAATTAAGTCTATGATTTGGTATTTGATAGAGCAGTCTGACTGAGCGATGGTAGGCAGCAGCAGGCTGCGTATTCATTCAAACAGCACTTTCCAAGCTGGTGTAACCGATGTGAAATGGCTAGACAGTTAGCGGGCTGCGCGCTAATAGCGTTTCAATCGGCGACGTCACTTGCTCTGAGACCGTGAATTAGTTGTTCCCCTTGCTCAGCAAGGGCCGTGGCTTTTGTGGAGCGATGGGTAACGATGCTTCGAGGGTGGCTGTTGTCGATGTGTTCCTGGTTTGAGCCCAGGTAGGTGCGAGGAGAGGGACGGAAGCTATACAGTTACACTGGCAATACTAAAGTGCCTATAAGAACATCCAATAGTCAAAGGTATATGAAATAAATACAAATGGTATAGAGAACTACAACCTAAAACTTCTCACCATGGAATATTGAAGACTTATGTTAAAAGGAACCACCAGCTTTCTTATATTCTGAGCAAGGAACTTAAACGTAGCTTTTTCTACGTGGCACATATTGCACTTTTACTTTCTTCTCCAACACTTTGTTTTTGCATTATTTAAACCAAATTGAACATGTTTCATTATTTATTTGAGGCTAAATTGATTTTATTGATGTATTATATTAAGTTAAAATAAAAAAGTGTTCATTCAGTATTGTTGTAATTTTCATGATGACCAATAAATAATAATAGATATTTTTTTTATCGGCCTATTAATCGGTATCGGCTTTTTTTGGTCCTCCAATAAATCGGTATCGTCGTTGAAAAAATCATAATTGGTCGACCTCTAGTCCAAACACACCAAGACATTTGTGAAGAGGGCACGACAACACCTTTTCCCCCTCAGGAGACAAAAGATTTGGGTCCACAGATCCTCAAAAAGTTCTACAGCTGCACCATCGAGAGCATCCTGACAGGTTGCATCACCGCCTGGTCTACAGAGGGTAGTGTGTACGGCCCAGTACATCACTGGGGCCAAGCTTCCTGCCATCCGGGACCTATATAATAGGCGGTGTCAGAGGAAAGCCCCAAAAATTGTCAAAGACACCAGTCACCCAAGTCATAGACTGTTTTCTTTGCCTACGCACGGCAAGCGGTACCGGGGCGCCAAGTCTAGGACCAAAATGCTCATTAACAGCTTCTATCCCCAAGCCATAAGACTGCTGAGCAATTAATCAAATGGCCACCTGACTTTTTACATTGACAACCCCCCCCCCCAGTATATTGTACACTGCTGCTACACTGTTTATTATCTATGCATACTCACTTCACCCCTACCTACATGTACAAATGATCTCGACCACCTGTACCCCCGCACATTGACTCCATACCGGTACCCCCTGTATATAGCCTCTTTATTGTTATTTTATTGTGTTACTTTTTATTATTTTTTTACTTTAGTTTATTTGGTAAATATTTTCTTAACTCTTTGTTGAACTGCACTGTTGGTTAAGGGCTTGTAAGTAAGCATTTCACAGTAATACATATACATTGTATTTGGCACATGTGACTAATAAAGTTTGATTTGATTTGAACCCAATTGAACACTTATGAGAGATTCTGGAGCGGCGCCTGCGACAGCGTTTTCCACCACCATCAACAAAACACCAAATGTGGGAAAACGGTGTCGCATCCCTCCAATAGAGTTCCATACACTTGCAAAATCTATGCCAAGGTGCAGGGAAACCGTTCTGGCTCCTGATGGCCCAATTAAGACACTTTGTGTTGCGGTTTCTTTTATTTTGGCAGTTCCTTGTGTAATAATATATATGCCATTTAATAGATGCTTTTATCCAAAATGACTTACATGTTTATGTGTGGGTGGTCCTGGGAATAGAACCCACAAACCAGGCGTTGCAAGTGCCATGCTCTACCAACTGAATCTAAACAGATCCCTGCCCATCGTCAAAACAACAGCTGCTAGACCTGTCTTCAGACAAAACAGCCATCCATGCACTGGGTCAAAACAACAGCAGGTAGGCTACCCCTGCTCTGCAGACCTTGTCTTCTCATTAGTGGAAATGCAGTGATGAAGAGGCCTACTCTCCTCATTGTTTGAGGATGTTGACCACACTTGTCAGATGGCTTCGTTCTGCACACATTATTATACCTGACAGTGCTGAGACTCAAGATGCAATGCATTCAATATTCATCAACCATGCTTCTCAGGACCATATCGCCTACTCTTGTGACGGTCAAGGTTAGTGTTAGAGTAACGTAGCAAGCGTAAAATAAACGCCTGAAACTAGATCCCCTACATACTGGTCATGACGAGAAGGAAAACAACTGTCGGGTGAGGTTCTCTTCTGTAATGTTCAACCAATCCAGTAAATGTGGAGGAGAAGTTCATATGGAGTTTCGTCCAAAATGAGAAGTCACATCCCAGGCGCTCTTTCCATTTCCTCTGAAAACCGGAACATCCAGTTGTTGGAGACTCTGCGGAGTCTAGGATTGGAGCAAGTGTGACTGAGTAAGACACGTATGTAATGGTTGTAGGTTATAACATGGTAAAGGTATCTTCTCAGAACAGTGTAATGTGACTACCATTTGTCTAACAGAGAGAGTGGTGAAGAGGAGCGAGAGAGAGAGGGATGATCTCAGCAGAGTCTGATCAAGGGGGAATGCGTTGAGTGAGATTTAACGAGCCAGGTAAATCCTTATGGAACAGTATGTCCTTCCCATTTTGTTGGGCAAATATGCTAGCGACCTAGATGATTAGATGATAAAATGAGAGCCAGTACCATGGAGTAAGAGCATTCTGTCCAGAGGACAGTCTAACACTGCACTGAGGACAGTAGCAAACAGCAACACATCACTAATGCAACATTAGTTAACCTATACTTAAATGTTAATGCCCGAGAAGGCTGTGTTTGGAGGATATATTGGCACGGGTGTTGTTAGGCCCGAGACACCGGCTTTGAGGGCATTGTCACTTTTATACAACGGGTTACCAACATATTCAAATAATAATTGACATATTTTCTTTAAAATTGCTATTTTGATGAATTTATTCATACTATCTTTTCACATGATATAGTCCCGACACAAATCTAGGGATGCTACCCAAGCCAACTGGTCAGTCGTTCGTTCGGTTGCCAGAAACGCAACCCAGTCATCCGTTTCTACATGGCTGGCAACGTTCTTATCCCTTGCTTGCTAGATTGCCAACTACAGCTAACTTACAGTCACGTCAAAAGGTGCAGCCAGAATAACAGCAAAGTAGCCACATTTGCATTTGTTTAAGCTGTTTTCTAGTGACATTTATTTGGATACATCCATAACAATGAGCTAATTAGGCACGATTTCACCAGGCATAGAAAATGTGCTCTCTCGTCAGGACACTGTTGTTCAGAGGAGCTAGCCAACAACACAGCTAACACAATAACTTTAAACTGAAGCTGGGAAGACTGCAAACTAGCTGCATTTGGTTTTGTTTGACCTTTTTTAAATTGACATTTCATTGTATATATCCATACAAATGATGCCAGCTGATTCATAACTTCGACTGGCTGAGAAACGCTGCCTCCCTTTTTCAGTGACCAGTTATAACGTAAGCAGTGCCGTAGTACACTGAGACAAGGTAGGCTACACAATTCCATTCTGCCTGAGCCTCAGGTGTTCCACTGAACCTTTCTCACACCCCATGCCTGTCCCCATCTCTGTTCATACACCCTGCTACACTCTGTTGCGTGCTAATACACCCTGCTACCTGTTCAGCCCAAAACCAGTCTGAACTGCCCAATCACAGCCACTATTTAGGTTTCAGCTACCCAGCCCCAGTCTGAGTCTCCCAGGTCTCTCCAGGTGTGCCCTGGTCCTTACCTGTACTTCATGCCAGTCTGGTGGGACACACACTCCTCCAGGACCAGGCCATTCATCTTAAGGAAGTCCTCCATATTCTTGACCTGAGCAGCATGCCTCTGCTCCCTGAGGCGCCTCAGCTCCCCTGGGTCGGTGGGCCGAGGTAGGTTCAGGCCCTGGTCCGAGTGGTAGTGGCTGATGTCGCTCCGCATGCTCTCGCTGCACGACATGGACAGCATCTTGCCACTGCCGCCGCTGCTGCTCTTCCGTATCCCACTGCCCTGCCCGGCGGGTTTGGGGATCTGTAGGTTTTCGGAATGAGTGTACATGGATTGACGCCTCACTGCCGCCCCAGGGGGCTGACCTCCTGTTATCCCTCCCGTAAACATCCCCCTACTCCTGCTGTCGCCGCAGCAACCCACCGCTCAGTGAAAAATGAAAAGTGGGGCCGGGACGGAGCTAGGAGCCACCAGGACACGGCCACCTCCTTAAATAGCACCTGACTTCTCCCATAAGAAAGAGCTCTCCTGCTCTGCTTGGGGCAGCAGTACCACACAGCCATGCATGGTGTAATCAGAGTCACGGCACCGCCCCCCATGACAGGCACACAATGGCAGGGTAAAACTGATCGGGTGCATTCAGGTGACCACCTTGTGGTTAACTAAGGAGCAGGACCAGAGGACACATGCGAGAGACATATCTGCATAAGAGACAGCAGGACGAGGAGGAGACATTGACATGCACCAGGGGCCAGGTCCGACATGAATTGATAAGTCAAGCAACATATTTCACATCAATTTAAATAAATGCAGAACAATAAGAAACATTAAACCATTGGCCCATAGTCTACAGTCCATGCAAGTAAAGCATCTCACGTAAAGCGTTTCAAATTACAATTTTAAAATTACATCCTCGCTCTGGTCAAACACTAAACAAGAAGCTTTCAAAGGGCAACTGTGTAATATTTCTAATGTCAATTTTGGACAAATTAGCCATTTCAGCCTGGGAGTTTTGTCAACCTGTCATCACTGCCTTTGCAGTGAACTAACACACTACAGCACCTGAGACACAGGAAATGTTGCCCTGTAGGTCTACAAAGGAAGTCCGAAAGCAAACGGTTTGTGATCCCATAAAAGTCTATTGACTGACACATACAAAAAAATATATAGCTTTTTTTCTCTCCCCAATTTCATGGTATCCAATTGGTAGTTACAGTCTTGTCCCATCACTGCAACTCCCGTACGAACTCCCGTACGAACTCGGGAGAGGCAAAGGTCAAGAGCTATGCATCCTCTGAAACACAACCCAGCCAAGCTGCACTGCTTCTTGACACAATGCCTGCTTAACCCAGAAGCACCAATGTGTTGGAGGAAACACCGTACACCTGGCGACCATGTCAGCGTACAGTGCCCACCATAGGAGTCGCTAGTGCATGATGGGACAAGAACATCCCTGCCCGCCATACCCTCCCCTAACTCGGACAGCGATTGGCCAATTGTGCGCCGCCCCATGGGTCTCCTGGTCGCAGTCGGCTGCGACAGAGCCTGGACTCGAACCAGGATCTCTAGTGGCACAACTAGCACTGCGATGCAGTGCCTTAGACCACTGTGCCACTCAGGAGGCCCTGATGCAGACACTTGAACAGCACTCTGCTTCTCTCCCAGTCTGCTGAAGGACAGCTGCTGTATTAACCCTGACACAAAGCACAGCCTTCATCTAAATGTCCTGCTCAGCTTTGAAATCTAGCTTCAACTGAGAAAGGCCTAGATTAAATAATCACAAAACCATCTTAAAACCACTCCTAACAGTCATATAGCCTTCACTGCTTCACAACATCTCTATCACCCCAAAACAGCCATGTGGTTGATTCTATGATCAGGGATGAATAGTCGTGAAATCTGTCCACGTTTGCCATCAAGGGCGTAGGTGTCTTCCAGTTCCCCAGCTTTCCCTGTCCTCCCAGTCCAGTGGACTCCACCACCCGTAGAGACCGAGAGGCTCCAGACCAGGCAGCATGCATCCGCTCCAGGCTATACAAACACACACTCATCCAGCCACCACCCCTCACACACAGTGTACTCAAAACACACGCAAGCAGTGGTCGTTGGTCTTTGCTTAAACTCACCCGATTTCTAGGCGGTCGGCTCATGAAAGGGTCGTAGGTGCCAGCCTGCTCTTATAAACACACTGCTTGTATCAATGCAGCAGGTCCACCCAAACTGGAAGTGTCTTACTAGGAAGTGTCTAAACCAATTAGTGGATGAGAAAGTGCCCTCCCACCTCATTCACCCCCACACACACACACACACACACACACACACACACACTGTTAGATCTCATGGAGGAAATCCATTTTTCATTTAGTGCCCCGGCTTGTTTCTGCGAACCGCAGCAAATAATATCAGGTAGAAGATCAGCCATTATTTGCAGAAGCTTTTGTGCTAAAAGCCTCAGATTGTTGTTCCACGGGAAGGAATACTAAGAGGCCATCAGAACATAATGAGGCCTGAGTGTGTGTACGGTTTACACAAACACAAAAGTACAGTCGACACCACAGGATTCTACTGCCTATATTACTGAAAACCTCAGCTACAGTACATTGGATCTATTCTGGCTCTATTCTTCTGCATCTGTCTCTGAAGGACCTGGTGTATTCAGGTCAAAGTACTGTAGCCCTTAAACACACCAGCTGCAGAGGGTCAGCCATGAGGAGAGGTCTGGATGTCTAGCAGTCATCATACCTCTGGTAGACTAGGCTACATGTCAGGCTATAACTGATCTGTAACAGAATATTGTGCCATCTACTGTCTCCAAGCAAGTGTTTGGGCAAACACAGGAAAAAAAGTTATTCACAAATGCCCACCCAAAACACCCAGTCAGAAATCTTTTACAATACATATCGAAAAGATACCTGGGTAAGATCAGGATCACAACACAGTACTACACACACATTTGATGTATGAGAGAGTAAAACAATGAAACTTGAGCAAACCCAGAAGTACGTGCTGATGGAGTATCAAACTCAAAGTTAAAGAGACGATATTTGCAATCCGTATTTTTCTGGATCAATACCAGAGTGACAGAGTACATGAGAGGTCTGGGGTCGACAGACAGGACAATCCTAATTCCCCTGGACATAGTGAAAGGGTTACGGAGGTTCAGAGATGGGAATACTAAAAGCCTCTTGCTGTATAAAAATGTAAATATTAAACGGCCATATCTTGTGACTTCTTGACCGCAATACTACCAGACTACATCATCATCACAGACTGAGATATCTAATGTCCAGACATAACGAAGCATGAACGGCAACATACACCCAATGCTGTTCTCAAAGTGTTATTGTGCTGAGGTGATGGCTTGTCTTACTTGACCAGTGTAACAAAGCAGCAACTATGTGGTCCAACAGTATGTGTCTCAGTCAGTAGTGCATGGCGCTTATAACGACAAGGCTCATGGGTTTGAGTCCCGCTGGTGCCAACCATACGTAAAATGCATTCATGCATGACTGTAAATCGATTTGGATAAAAGTGTCCGCAAAATGCCATATACAATTTATTAGGTACACCTGACCCGGTACTAGATGGGTGTACCTAATAAACTGACTGAGTGTATTAGATTATTAACCGTGTGGTATTTCCCAGGCCTCCCATAAAACATACATGAAACCACAAAAACTATGTGGTATTCTAACTGGGTTAAAAACGTGATATAACTGAATGCGTGCTGAAGACACCCTACTGGGCAAACATTATAGCATACTCAAATATGCATCAAAAGTTCTCTCAGATTACATAAGGTCAACACACAAAAACATCCATGCACATTTAGTGTCCCATCACACTTTAGCCAGTCTGTGTGAGACAGAGAGAGCGTGTGAAGATCGATCCCCTCTTGAGTCAAGGCAGCAGCGGGACACTTATAAAAGGCCAGAAATGTGCAAAAGGGAAGCTTTGGAGATCAAAATCTGAGAGAGCTCATTACCCTGGCCTGCATCCACAGTATCCGGGGTATTATAACCAGATCAGCCCATAAAACATGATCCCCCTCTGAAACAGCAGGACATACAACCCTGATAGCTCACTACTGGAGTACAGTACAGACTACAAGAAACCAAAGTATTAGGTCACTTTTAGATGCAAAACGTTGATACCTATTTGAAAGTCTTGGGCTGAGTGGAATGTAGACTACAAATATAGCCACTGAAAAACATTGCGAACAGCACAATGTGGTGTCCAGCAAAGATAAAATCAGGCTACTAGCTGGGCGAACAGTGACTAGTTAAGGATGATACAGATTGACATAGAGAAGTATAGGAAAGCAGTCAGTGCCAGGTTCCACAGTAGTCAGAGAGAAAGAGAGAAAGAGCGAGATACCTGTAGAACTGCAGCTGTCGTTTAGGGCTCCCATAGCGTGCGCTGAGGTCAGCGGAAGAGAGGAAGAGAGAATACAGCTTAGATGAACATGTAGCAGAAAGGAGGGGACCGTAAACCACGAGAGAGTAAAGGGAACAACATAGTAAAAGACATGCTGCATGCGAGAACAAAGCCTCATTTCACAGGGAATAGGCAAGCTCAGTGTATCAAGCAACGAACTGGACCCCAAATACCATTCACTGTGAATCTGTCATGCATGCAAACCATACAGAGACCTCTGAGGAAACCCATAGAGCACAGCTGCCTTGGAAAAATACTATAGAGTGCAGAACGCATATCAAGCAATTTTATATTAAATGAAGGGAAGGGCAAAGACAGATTGCAGAGATTTCTGAAGCATCAAAATTCTCTCCCTTGCGATCGGTGTTATAATTAAGCAAGGCCTGAGGGGGTGTGGTATATGGCCAATATACCATGGCTAAGAGTTGTTCATAGGAACAACGCAAAGCATACACCACAAACTCCCAGGTGCATTATTGCTTTTATAAACCGGTTACCAACAAATTAAAACAATGAGTGACATATTTTCATAAACAGTTTTAATTTTGATAAGTAAATTCATACGATTTTATCCTTCCACCAGTGGAAATAGTCTGGGGAAAATATGGTTGCTATGCAATCAAATAATGGTTGCTATGCAGTAGAGCTGGGACGATAAACCTAAAATTATGGACACTGACTATACCGATCAATTATCGCAGGCCTTGTTTCGATATCGTTCATTACGATAAGTAATGCAAACTGGCGAGAAGGCAAAATATACAACTAATCGAACGAAAGACTGGGTCGCTTCTATGGCAACCAAAATATGAGAAAGTATGAATTCGCTTATGAAAATATCAATACCGGTAAATGTGTGCTTTCATTTTCATTGGCAACAGTAGTGCAAGCGGGATAAACGCTTATACCAACAAAAAAAACAAAAAAAATTGTTAGAAACTTGTCGTTCTATTTATCATTATCGCATCAATTCAGGCCATTTATTACAATGGATTTAAATGTGCAATCTAATCCAGTGATTGTCATGCATTTTGGGTGTAACCATTTCTTATTGTTGTTATATTTTACAGTTAAAATAGGGCTCCATTTTCAGAAGTTTTTGTTCAATAGAGATGAATTTGTCTGCATACCTTTGTGCTCTAACATCATAACATTGTTATTTGGGGCTAATTCATTACCTGAGTAAGTGGAAACTCAAAACACACTAGCTAGATCACTAACTTTAGAGATACTACCCACTGCTAGTAGCCATGTATTAACGTACATTTAACGTCCCCCCAAAACAACTTTGCCGTTGTAGTCTACCGCCCAATGAGGCCAACGCAACCCAATGGCCAACGTCATTTTGCGCGCTCAGTATCTCAAAGCCATATCAAATAACTAGTTTCTAAAATAGTTGCTATTGATCTCAAAATTGATAGTTGAGAAATAAAAGTATACCTACAGAAAGCTGAGAACATCTTCTCTCCATCTGTGACATCAGGATAACTGTGATTTTTTTAATGTTATACAATCAGAACACTTTTCTTTCGCAGGCCCCAGTGAAACAGGTACATGGGCAGGCAGGCAGAAACATTCATCACAGGACTCATGAGGATAATGTAACTTACTGTTTGATCAAATCATGGTTTTAGCCTCCAAAGAAAATAGGATGTTTTGAATGAGGTGAATGAATGTGAAGCACGCACCTATGTGACCGATTCCTTTTATTACTCGCACTCCAAGTCACAGGGTGGCAACATGCAACTAAATGGTCACAGTCTGGAGCCCTGCCTTGTAGGCTTTTCACTGTAGGCATATTCTCTCATTTTCATTTTACGTCAATGAAAACTAGTCTCCATCTTCACATTGAACAATAACCTAGGCCAAGGTTCCTCTCGCCCTCTCTCTCTACCCTCAACAGCAGGGCAGCCCTGGACATTTTGGCAGGCTACAATTTAATTTATCGGCTTTTCATTTATTTCATCGGCCAAAAGCCGGCAATTATTGGCTAATGAAACCCTGCGGGATGTATAAAACCCTGCGGGATGTATAAAACCCTGCGGGATGTATAAAACCCTGCGGGATGTATAAAACCCTGCGGGATGTATAAAACCCTGCGGGATGTATAAAACCCTGTATAAAACCCTGCGGGATGTATAAAACCCTGCGGGATGTATAAAACCCTGCGGCATGTATAAAACCCTGCGGCATGTATAAAACCCTGCGGGATGTATAAAACCCTGCGGGATGTATAAAACCCTGCGGGATGTATAAAACCCTGCGGCATGTATAAAACCCTGCGGCATGTATAAAACCCTGCGGCATGTATAAAACCCTGCGGGATGTATAAAACCCTGCGGGATGTATAAAACCCTGCGGGATGTATAAAACCCTGCGGGATGTATAAAACCCTGCGGGATGTATAAAACCCTGCGGCCTGCGGGATGTATAAAACCCTGCGGCCTGCGGGATGTATAAAACCCTGCGGCATGTATAAAACCCTGCGGCATGTATAAAACCCTGCGGCATGTATAAAACCCTGCGGGATGTATAAAACCCTGCGGGATGTATAAAACCCTGCGGGATGTATAAAACCCTGCGGGATGTATAAAACCCTGCGGCATGTATAAAACCCTGCGGCATGTATAAAACCCTGCGGCATGTATAAAACCCTGCGGCATGTATAAAACCCTGCGGGATGTATAAAACCCTGCGGGATGTATAAAACCCTGCGGGATGTATAAAACCCTGCGGGATGTATAAAACCCTGCAGGATGTATAAAACCCTGCGGGATGTATAAAACCCTGCGGGATGTATAAAACCCTGCGGGATGTATAAAACCCTGCAGGATGTATAAAAGGTGAATACCGGCAAGAAAGGGGTAAAAATGTGTAAAATTAACATTGGCACAAAAAAATTTACAGGTAAAATACTGTCAATTATATCTGAAAGTAATACTAAACAAATGGTTCTCTGGTGACACATGCTAGTGGCATGTGGGACAGCAGGAAAGGGGCTGTGCTTGAACCAATGAGAGAACAGAAACAAGTGTTTCCATTACAAGCTTACTGATGACCTATTTTGTATTACAAAGGATCGGGGATGACACGAGTAGGTACATGACTGCTTGTTTTAAAAGTCCTGAATAGAATGGAAGTAGCATGACTCATGAAGTATGGACATTTCATTTTTATCAGGCTGGAGAAATTAACTGCATGCACCATGAGATCCCATACACAGGCCACGATGAATGTGTGTTTGTGTGTGTGTGTGTACTCACTTGTAGATCATGCCCGGCGAGCCAGTCTGTCGGGAGAGGCGGGCAGGTGAGTCTGTGGTAGATTCAGGATACATGGAGACGGGAGGGTGGGGGTATGGCCAGTGTGCCGAGGGGTCTCTCTCTCACCAGGACAACAGGGGACTGTCTCTCAACAAACTGGGCTTCTGGAGGGGATAGAGAGAGCAAACAGTCTGTACACTGGCATATCTTCTGTGTGGTCATAGTGATAAGGAGGAAGACAACATGTATCCATTCTGATTTCCGTATTCCTTTTTGTTGTGTGTCAAATAGTCCTTTCAAGATGTCACTGCTCTTCACCAGCCACTAGATGGCACCATTCCCTCACTGTGGTCTCACAGGCAGCAGCTTGAATAAATAAGTAAGGTGGTCAGACCAATAAGACTGCCGTCTCTGGGCTCAGTGGGCTGTAACTGGGGATGCTAACTATTGTTTTGTAAACTACAGGGGAATAAATTTGGCCAATCAGAGCCACTTGTCTGATCACATGTTAAATTTGTAAGTCGCTCTGGATAAGAGCGTCTGCTAAATGACTTAAATGTAATGTTAAATGTTAAAGCCTTGTATGACAACGTCCTTATACACACGTTCACACACAGACCCACTGTACACACGTTCACACACACAGATCCACTGCACACACGCTCAAACACACAGACCCACTGCACACACAAAGTTATGGGTGTCCTCACACATCGTCATCCTACCCTTGTCATATGCGTGTGCTCGGGGCGACTAGTTTCTATGAAACTCAACAGTCTTTGCCCAAGAAGGAGAGCACTGCTGAAGTAAAGGGCTAAAACAGGAGAAGAGAGCTGGGCAGCGGGGAGCTGAGGGAGGAGTGGAGGATGACTACAGAAGGGCCTGGAGAATAAAACGGCCCATTTGCATTATCTACTGTACTCTATATGTACCATTTCCCTCTACATCAGGGGTCTGAAACATACGGCCTGCAGGCCCGATCCAGCCGATTCAGTGCAGCTGATGGGAGGTTTGATTAAAATATTTTAAAAATATATCATTTTAAAGGGGGTGGGTATAATTTTTATGCCTATAACCAAATCTGAAACTGTGTAGAAATGATAATCAACCTACATTTAGTCTTTTCACTTTGTCCAGCTTGCTAACAACAGTAAAGGAGCACCAAAAAAAACGAAAACTAGGCACATTTTGACAGCAAGAAAATATTTTTGAAATTTAGTCCCTCTGGACCTCGGTGAAGGCTGAATGCAGCCTGAGGGACAAAATAAGTTCCACAGCCCTGCTCTACATTATAGTCTACATAGGACTGCACTGCTACACTAACCACGTGAGCGAGCCAGCCATGAGCCGTCGCTGGTCTACTGGTAATAGAAACAGATGTGGTAATGACGAGGACGCGAAGGTGACTTTCTCCTCACATCAATCACAGACACAGAAAATGAGGTGTCCCCTTTTCAAGGACTCATTTAATGCCATCTGGTCACACCACTTCAATCATGCCAGGCAGGCCGGAACAAAAGCCCCTGCCTACCTGACGCTGCCCGTCTAGCTGGTCCCTTCTCCTACAAGGTGATGATGATGATGATGATGGCCAGATGAAGATGGCTGTGTTGTAGATCTACAGAATCCCTTGGTCAATGTAGGACTCCACCTGGCTGGAAAGTCATGTATCTAATGTCACCAACTGACTGGTCATTAAAGGAGGACACAGGAGCTGTCTTGCTGGATTTGGGGGCCAATCCTGAGGCTGCTGTCTGGGTGTATGGTCTTGTGCTACCAGACCGCAACACACTGTACTGCCGAACGACTGGAGTCAAGGCTAAAGTGTAGTAAATATCATTTAGCCTATACTGATGTTCACACATACAGTCTTAGTCGGTGAAATGTTATGCTCTCAGCACACCCCAAAAAAGTTAGGCTAGGCTGAGTGTTTCTCCTTTGCTTTGACAGTTTATTATTGGTGCATCAAATTCCTCAGGGTGCTTGAAGCCCACATTAGATGGCTGTGCTGTGCTGCAGTTGGAGAGAGAGGAAAGAGAGGGAGAGGATGCTTACTGCAGCACTGCGGTACAGACTTGTCCCGGCAGCACAAGTTGGAGAGCTGAGCTCAGATTTACTGCTCTAATGGGCCAAGGTGCACTCTGCAGATTAAAACTGCAGGGAGGCAGACAGAGGGTGGGAGGTTCTGGACAGACCCTTATCGGATCAGAACCATCCTCTGGCCCGACACCACCACATGCTGATCCAAAAGCAACAGGAGAGCAGGGAGACTAAAGGAAAGGAGTAGTGTGAAGGAGGACCTACCCACAGACAGGGTGAGGATGGATTTCACTGGAGAGGTTGAAATAAAGACAAAAAGAAAGAATGCCCTAGTACTTCCTGTTTAGTGTTTAGCCAGTATTACATACTGCAACCTACATACTGCTACCTTCATTCCTGTCCAACACAATGCAACATGGAGTCACCAAAGGCAACCGACACCTACACCCAGCCTGAGAGAGATTCCTCTTGAGACCGGGCTTACGTAAGTAGGCAGTCCTGGCCTGGAAAGTACAGTACAGTGTTAGCAGCAGGAAACACACAGATGCCAATAGATGGCACAGGAAGAGAGAAGGAACAGAATGGCAGACGAGGACTACCAGGGGTGTCTTGATTGGTGACACAGATTGAATAACAATAAGGATATAGGCCTAAATAAAGATCTGAGTCAGAATCAAAGAGGATCCCTATATGGCTACATTCATGTCATGGTTCTCAAAGCAGTCAAAATAATTTGCTAAATTATGTAAAGTTGTCCTTGTCAGACAAACAGACAGGCAGAGACAGAGTGACAGTGACCATGTTTACTTGCAAACATTTACTGCAGTATCCCATTATTATTTGGGATTAAAAGGATCCTCAAGTACTTTGTTTTTGAGTTGACCGTAAACATCCAATCCCGTTTACAGTAACCCGAAAAAGCTTGTGTCTCGGTTATGAGAAACCCGGATAAGATACATGGGATGTGATGATCTTAGATGGGATACTGTGGCATGTAAACATCCTACCCCGTTTACTGTAACCCGAAAAGGCTTGTGTCTCGGTTATGAGAAACCCGGATAAGATACATGGGATGTGATGATCTTAGATGGGATACTGTGGCATGTAAACATCCTATCCCGTTTACTGTTGTTTTACGCGGCATGCGCAGATTCACTTTCACATATCGTGGGTGTTGTGTGTAGATGTTTTCATCTGGTAGTCAAACAAATCCCTTCATAAAGTAGTCTACCTTCGCAGTTCCATCCACCATGATTCCATAATCCCACGGATACTCCGAACTGTACCATATGGCCTACTGGCTACTTTCACCCCTAATTTAGACCATGTTCTGCTTATAATTTCCAACATTTGTTGGGCCATATTATAATTTCAGATATTTGGTGGCCATTTGTTTATCAACAACAGTTGACAGGCCAAATATGAATTCTCAGTCAACACACCATTCCTCAGCTTTTGGAAATCGATCACGTGTAATGTGTGCAAGTTACAACACACCACACTCAAACCACCACATGCCATTTGTACTATGTGCTAGCTAGCTCACACACACACACTAGCTTCCACAGTCAGAAGCCTGGTGCTTTCCACACAGAGACCAGTCAGTCAGTGTACAGTAGGTTTGCTCAGAGCCATTAGCTGGGAGCTCTTACAGTAATGGGAGGATAATCTGTCCCTTCGACCTACTGCAACAATTGGACAAACATGGCACTGCTGCTGTTGTGCACATTAAGGCTGTGATGATATCATCATGTTTCACAGCAGTCAGAGTGGCTACCGGTGGCTGGTGAGGGCTGCTTTGTCCCTTTGTTATGGATCTGTACTAAATGTATGGATAACCTAAATGTGTGTGTTATAAATGAGACCCGGCCGAGCCTGCACTGCAGCAGCATCACAGAGAAGACTGCAGCAGAAATGTATGTGTTATAAATGACACCCGGCCCAGCCTGCACTGCAGCAGCATCACAGAGAAGACTGCAGCAGAAATGTATGTGTTATAAATGAGACCCGGCCGAGCCTGCACTGCAGCAGAAATGGGAAACCCCTCTTATCTCTATGGGTCCATCCAGCCCACCTCTCTCTATGGGTCCATCCAGCCCACCTCTCTCTATGGGTCCATCCAGCCCACCTCTCTCTATGGGTCCATCCAGCCCACCTCTCTCTATGGGTCCATCCAGCCCACCTCTCTCTATGGGTCCATCCAGCCCACCTCTCTCTATGGGTCCATCCAGCCCACCTCTCTCTATGGGTCCATCCAGCCCACCTCTCTCTATGGGTCCATCCAGCCCACCTCTTTCTATGGGTCCATCCAGCCCACCTCTTTCTATGGGTCCATCCAGCCCACCTCTTTCTATGGGTCCATCCAGCCCACCTCTTTCTATGGGTCCATCCAGCCCACCTCTCTTTCATCAAGGGACAAGAGACAAAGGGAGAGGCGTGATATTGTGTCTTGGAGCATAGTGTGTCTTGGAGCATTGTGCAGGGGACAGAGGGGAGTAATGTGGTTCCTTACATTTCAAACGACTTTTGACTTAATTCTAGTATCTCACACACATCTTACAGCACCACTGACTACCACACACTGCAGCAAGGAGAGAGGGCAGAGCAGAGGAGACAGACTGAAGATGTACGATTTATGCATAGGTGCGCAAAAGGCACAGTCAGAGGTGATATACAAATGTATCCTGCATACTTCTACTGTGGAGATGGATAAGATCTAAAATCAGGCCAACAAAATGACAGAGAGAGAGAGAGTAAAATCCCATGTTGTGTGGTGCCAGAGAGGACTGTGGTTTCTGGGCTGGGCGCACACACTCACAGCCTGTGAACATTGCCATTGCCCTCTTATATAATAACCTGAGCACCCTAGGAGGGGCCCCCACTTCTCTTTATAATCCTCTGAGCATCCTCTGTGCCAGGCGTCTTCAACCTTTTCTTGCCCAGGGAACCCCGCCCTGGCAAACCACCGACCCAGGGATCCCCATCATACGTTAACTTCTTGGTGACTGGGGGCAGTATTGAGTAGCTTGGATGAATAAGGTGCCCAGAGTAAACTGCCTGCTACTCAGGCCCAGTTGCTAATATATGCATAGTATTAGTATATTTGGATAGAAAACACTCTGAAGTTTCTAAAACTGTTTGAATGATGTCTGTGAGTATAACAGAACTCATATGGCAGGCAAAAACCTGAGAATAAATCCAACCAGGAAGTGGGAAATCTGAGGTTGGTAGTTTTCCAACTCATTCCCTACTGAAGATATTGGTCATGTTGCACTTCCCAAGGCTTCCACTCGATGTCAACAGTCTTTAGAACCTGGTTTGATGCTTCTACTGTGAAGTGGGGCCGAATGAGAGGGGAATGAGTCAGAGGTCTGGCAGAATGCTTTGAGCTCGTGACGCACGGTCATGTGAGAGGTAGCTCTCGTTCCATTGCTTTTCTAAAGACAAAGGAATTCTCCGGTTGGAACAGTATTGAAGATTTATTTTAAAAACATCCTAAAGATTGATTCTATACTTAGTTTGACATGTTTCTACGGACTGTAACGGAACTTTTGGACTTTTCGTCCGACCTTTCAGCTGGACATGAACGCGCGTTTGGATTTGTTTACCAAACGCCCTAACAAAGGAAGGTATTTGGACATAAATTATGAACTTTATCGAACAAATCAAACATTTATTGTGGAACTGGGATTCCTGGGAGTGCATTCTGATGAAGATCATCAAAGGTAAGTGAATATTTATAATGCTATTTCTGACTAATGTTGACTACACAACATGGCGGATATCTTTTTGGCTGTTTTTGTCTCTGAGCGCCGTACTCAGATTATTGCATGGTGTGCTTTTTCCGTAAAGTCAAAAAAAAAAAATCTGCGGTTGCATTAAGGAGAAGTTTATCTAAAGTTCCATGTATAATAGTTGTATGTTTTATCAATGTTTATTATGAGTATTTCTGTAAATTGATGTGGCTCTCTGCAAAATCACTATGTTTTGGAACTACTGAACATAACACACCAATATAAAAATACACTTTATAGGACAAAACATTCATGTATTGTGTAACATGAAGTCCTGTGAGTGTCATCTGATGAAGATCAAAGCTTAGTGATTAACTTTATCTATACTTCTGCATTTTGTGACTCCTCTCTTTGGCTGGAAAAATGGCTGTGTTTTTCTGTGACTTGGTAGTGACCTAACATAATCGTTTGTGGTGCTTTCGCTGTGGCTGGATTAACGAGAATTGTATCTTTAAAATGGTGAAAAATACTTGTATGGTTGAGGAATTTTAATTTGGAGATTTTTGTTTTGAATTTGGCGCCCTGCACTTTCACTGGCTGTTGGCGGGGTGGAACGCTACCGTCCCACATATCTCAGAGAGGTTTTAACAAGCCCCAAAAAATGGCACGTCTTATCAGTTGAATGATAATGGCAAGGAGAAGTAATCAATATTTTAAAATGAATAGATTTGGTATAATTTTCCCTTATTTTAAGCTCCCCACATTATATACTGTACAAAAATAGAAACGCAACATGCAACAATTTCAACGCTTTAAATAAAAATGAATTCGTCCCAAATCCATGGATTACACATGACTAGGCAGGGGTGCAGCCATAGGCCCACCCACTGGGGAGCCAGGCCCAGCCAATCAGAATGAGTTTTTCCCTAAAAAAGGGCTTTATTACAGACAGATATATTGCTCAGTTTATTCAGCTCTCCAGCTGGCGGGTCTCAGACGATCCCGCAGTTGAAGAAGCTGGATGTGGAGGTCCTGGGCTGGCGTGGTTACATGTGGTCTGAAGTTATGAGGCCAGTTGGACGCACTGCCAAATTCTCTAAAACAACATTGGAGGTGGCTTCTGGTAAAGAAATTAACATAGAATGCTCTGGCAACAGCTCTGGTGAACATTCCTGAAGTCAGCATGCCAATTGCACATTCCCTCAACTTGAGACATCTGTGGCATTGTGTTGTGTGACAAAACTGCACATTTTAGAGTGACCTTTTATTGTCCCCACCACAAGGTGCACCTGTGTAATGATCATGCTGTTTCATTAGCTTCTTGATATACCACACCTGGGATTTTTTTATTTCAGCTCATTAAACATGGCACCAATACTTTACATGTCTTTTTCAGTAAACTTGGAAGAGGAAGTGTAAACTCTAACATAGCCTATTAGCTAGAAAGGTAACTCCAAGCACATTTTTGCAAAGAGCTGCTGTTTAGCTGGTTAAACAAAGGTTACCCAGCAAACATGACCCTATTGGCCCCATGTGAGTATTTGGCTAGCCCACACAAAGCCCACACCAGCCAAACACGGGCTATCCCAGCACAGGCTAGCACAAAGCAATCCCACATCTGCCCAACATTGGCTAGCCCAACATGGGCTTTCCACCACCAAGCCCATACCAAGGCCAGCACAGGCTAGTGGACACCAGCCCACCACAGGTTAGTCCACAACCAGCCCAACATGGGCTAGTCCAGCATGGGCTTTCCACCACCAAACCAACACCAGCCCAACATGGGCTAGGCTAGTGGAAACCAGCCCAACACAGGTTAGCCCACAACCAGCCCAACATGGGCTAGCCCAGCATGGGCTTTCCACCACCAAGCCTACAACAGCCAAACACAGGCTAGTGGACACCAGCCCAACATGGGCCAGCCCACACCAAGCCCAATGCAGGATAGCCCACAAAATGTCCAGTTACTTCATAATGTAGAGGTTTGTTATATATAATATTCACTTACCTTTGATGACATTCATCGGAATGCACTCCCAGGAATCCCAGTTCCACAATAAATGTTAGTTTTGTTCGATAAAGTCCATAATTTATGTCCAAATACCTCTTTTGTTCGCGAGTTTAGTTCACAAATCCAAATTCATGAGGCGCAGGCACTTAGTTCAGACGACAGTTCCATTACAGTTCGTAGAAACATGTCAAACGATGTATAGAATCAATCTTTAGGTTGTTTTTATCATAAATCTTCAATAATATTCCAACCGGACAATTCCTCTGTCTTTAGAAAGGAAAAGGAACGCAGCTAACTCTCACAGGCGCGCACGAGACTGAGCTCATGGCATTCTGCCAGACACCTGACTCAAACAGCTCTTATTCTCTCCCCCTTCACAGTAGAAGCCTGAAACAAGGTTCTAAAGACTGTTGACATCTAGTGAAAGCCTTAGGAAGTGCAACCGAACCATATTTTACACTGTATATCTGATAGGCAAAGACTTGAAAACCGACAAACCTCAGATTTCCCACTTCCTGGTTAGATTTTTTCTCAGCTTTTTGCCTGCCATATGAGTTCTGTTATACTCACAGACATCATTCAAACAGTTTTAGAAACTTCAGTGTGTGTTCTATCCAAATATACTAATAATATGCATACAGTCGTATGAAAAAGTTTGGGCACCCCTGACAATTTCCATGATTTCCATTTATAAATAATTGGGTGTTTGGATCAGCAATTTCATGTTGATCTATCAAATAACTGATGGACACAGTAATATTTCAGTAGTGAAATTAGGTTTATTGGATTAACAGAAAATGTGCAATATGCATCAAAACAAAATTAGACAAGTGCATAAATTTGGCCACCCCAATAGAAAAATCACATCAGTATTTAGTAGAGCCTCCTTTTGCTAAAATAACAGCCTCTAGACGCTTCCCATAGCCTCTAATGAGTGTCTGGATTCTGGATGAAGGTATTTTGGACCATTCCTCCTTACAAAACATCTCCAGTTAATTTAGGTTTGATGGTTGCCGAGCATGGACAGCCCGCTTCAAATCATCCCACAGATCCTCAATGATATTCAGGTCTGGGGACTGGGATGGCCATTCCAGAACATTGTACTTGTTCCTCTGCATAAATGCCCGGGTAGATTTTGAGCAGTGTTTTGGGTCGTTTGCCTTGTTGAAATATCCCGGCGTAACTTCACCTTTGTGACTGATTCTTCAACATTATTCCCAAGAATCTGCTGATATTGAGTGGAATCCATGCGACCCTCAACTTTAACAAGATTCCCAGTACCGGCACTGGCCACACAGCCACACAGCATGATGGAACCCCCACCAAATGTTACTGTTGGAAGCAAGTGTGTTTCCTTGGAACGCTGTGTTCTTTTGCCGCCATGCATAACATCCCTTGTTATGACCAAATAACTCAATTTGTTCTTTGTTTCATCAGTCCACACTTTATTCCAAAATGAAGTTGGCTTGTCCAAGTGTGCGTTTGCATACCTCAAGCGACTCTGTTTGTGGCGTGTGTAGAGAAAAGGCTTCTTCTGCATCACTCTCCCATACAGCTTCTCCTTGTGCAAAGTGCGCTGAATTGTTGAACGATGTGACACCATCTACAGCAAGATGAATCTTTGGAGGTGGTCTGCTTTTGACCGTTCTCACCATACTTTGCCCTTTACCCTTTGCCTCTCCGATATTTTACTTGGCCAGCCACTTCTGGCCTTAACAAGAACTGTGCCTGTGGTCTTCCATTTCCTCACTATGTTCCTCACAGTGGACACCGACAGCTTAAATCTCTGCGATAGCTTTTTTGTAGCCTTCCTCTAAACCATAATGTTGAACAATTTTTGTTTTCAGGTCATTTGAGAGTTGTTTTGAGGCCCCCATGTTGCCACTCTTCAGAGGAGAGTCAAAGAGAACAACAACTTGCAATTGGCCACCTTAAATACCTTTTCTCATGATTGGATGCACTTGTCTATGAAGTTCAAGGCTTAATGAGCTCACCAAACCAATTGTGTGTTCCAATTAATCAGTGCTAAGTAGTTACAGGTATTCAAATCAACAGAATGACAAGGGTGACCACATTTTTGCATAGCCTATTTTTCACATCTGATTTAATTTCATACAACTTAATATTGCTACACTAAAAATCTTTTTCTGGACAATACCCCAGTACTCAGCTTTTATTAGAAAATGAATGGCATGCCACTGTGATCATTTTCTGTGACGACAAAGTAAATGATTATACAGCCTCAGAGGGGTGCCCAAAATTTTTCATACGACTGTATCTTAGCTTCTGGGCCTGAGTAGCAGGCAGTTTACTCTGGGCACCTTATTCATCCAAGCTACTCAATACTGCCCCCCTGCCATAAGAAGTTAAAAGTAGAATTGCTTTCCCATTGTTCCTCAACTGCAGTGTATGATATACCATTTTCTAGTTCTGAGTCTTTACTTTTAATCCAATCACAATTTCACATTTTGCTACGTAGGACAGAATCCAAGTGGTGGGTCACATATGGACTGCCCACAGTGGGCCAATGCCTTGGGGGCCAATGTGGAGCCGATGCGCCAATGTGGGCAGACTACGTGGGGCCAATATTTATTTGCATATATTTTTTACGTCTAAGTCAAGAAATCTAACTAGCAGCCAGCGGCACTTGCCGCGACTGGTACTCGACTGGTAAGTGTCGCTTTTTAAAAATATATATTTTTGTGGACCCGAGGTTGAATATCCCTGCTCTGTGCTAATCTAACAATAACCATGGAAGGGAGAGGAGTGTGGTTCTGACGTAATGGCATTATTGTTTAACATCTGCTGGTTGTTTTTAGCTTTTGTGAAGTCAGCAAAGGACCCCTGCGAGAGCAGATAGCCTCTGCGGCAGATAGAGAGACGGTCGATACAACATCCCTTCTGTTCTACTGCTCTTCTATTTATACAATTACACTGTCGTTTCTTAAAACACAGCCATCTGCTCCTAAATTATTCACACAGCAGCAGTTCTCTACTCCTTGTGCTGTTGTTGTCCTCTATTCTGCATAATCCACAGGAGCTGCCAGCGCGATAAGGGAGGGCTACAATCTTCCTTCAGGTTTCTACTACACTACACTACACTACAACACCACCACTCTGACAAGTGTCGTTGCTAACTGAGTGGGTAAAAGCAGAGAGAATGGTCCATAATTGCTGAGGAAATCTGCAGCCAATGCAGCAAGCTGCCAGCTGCCAGGCAGCTTTTTGAGCAGACCGACTCTCAACAACTCTTCCCCAGAAGAAGCAGCCTGCGGCGACTGGCCAACACACACCTAGTGAGAGGAACAGTCTAGGGGAAAAAACAGGAGAGGAGAAAGAGAGAATAACAAATGGGAGAGGAAAGAAAATAATACAATTTTTTTTTTTTATAAAAAAATGGGGAAAACGCAGTAGAGGGGAGATTGTGGGAAAGAGCTGACTGGGTTGCGCTGAGAGCAGTCTGGTCTTGATGGAGGCCCTGTGCTGCTGCAGCTTGGCTTTACAAACACACACAGGCAGGCTAGAGCCATGCATCACTCCCTCCTGGATGTCTCCTGGGCAGGCCTCATTACTCATCTCTAGGCTTGGGCAATATACCTTTTATACTGCATACCGGGGTATTTTGAAATAGCGACAGTATGATTTTCAAAACCGTTTGCTTATAACTACTGTTTATAACTATAATTTAAGTATAACTATTAGAAATCTAAGATGTGTCAAATGAATTATATCCAGCTCAGGGCTCCAGCTACAGTGCCAGTCAAAAGTTGGGACACACCTACTCATTCCAGGGTTTTTCGTTATTTTTACACATTGTAGATTAATAGTGAAGACATTAAAACAATGAAAGAACACATATGGAATTGTGCAGTAACCAAAAAAGTGTTGAACAAATCAAAATGTATTTTAGATTAGAGATACTTCAAAGTAGCCAACCATTGCCTTGATGACAACTTTGCACACTCTTGACATCCTTACATTTTCCATGACACCCAAAAGTACTTGTTACATTTTTAATGCTTAGCAGGACAGAAAATGGTCAAATTCACACACTTATTAAGAGACCATCCCTGGTCATCCCTACTGCCTCTGATCTGGAGGACTCACTAAACACAAATGCGTCATTTGTAAATGATGTCTGAGTGTTGAAGTGTGCCCCTGGCAATGCAAAAAAAAAAAAAATATATATATATATATATAAAAATCATGTTGTCTGGTTTGCTTAATATAAGGACTTTGAAATGATTTATACTTAAGTATATTTTAGTGTTTACATTTACTTTTGATACTTAAGCATATTTAAAACCAAATACTTTTAGACTTTCACTTTTAAAGTCATATTTTACTGGGTGACTTTCACTTTTACTTGAGTTGTTTTCTTTTTGAGGTATCTTTAATTTGACTCAATTGGGTACTGTGGCGGAGGAATCAGAATTAGCTCAGCAACATAGATCATTAAGATGTCTTATCTGCTTAATATGCTTATATGATTGAACTGTTGAACTCTTGTTATTAGAATGTATCCCTTCGGACTCTGGTGTTGGCAGTTGCACTTCCTCCCTCAGCTGGGCCTCAGTCACCTGGGGCCCAGAGAGGGGAGAAGTCAGGCTTGTCTATCACATGTACCTGTTGCTATGCAGAATATCAGAAAGAAAATAGGGCAAAGGAGGACAGGAGGGAACATTGTCTTCATATGTGAATATGTGTCTTTACCTATTGCAAACTATGTGAAAGGATGGCGTGATTAATGAGGAACCAATTACTTGTCTCCACAATGTCTGTGCCCAGTCACTCCCTCCTTCGGCCTGGTAGGAGATAAGGTCTGAACCATTGTATGTCATCTCTGACGTTGCACCTATCCTGGGATAGTGTATGACCCAGAGGCTCACTCTCCTCAGGAAGCTCTGTAAGAGGAAAATAATGTATTTACCTGATTTGTTTATAACAGATTTTGATCATGAAGTCTAAGATTTGAATGTCTATTCCAGACTAATATCCATAACGGTTGTTTTTAAAAGTGATAATGGAAATTAGAATATATTCAAAAGTATAATTTTTGTGTTCACCAGTAAAGCCCTTCCTTTGAAATGGCTATCCATGTTTTGACCAAAGACTTACACACTCCCAGACTTTAGCTAATATGTTCATTCTCCCCAAAAACCTTGATCATGTAACTGTCACGATTACTGCCATCGTGGAAATGACCGGACCAAGGTGCCGCATGGTGAGCGTACATTTCTGTTATTGATAAATGTCACCAACAAAACAAAGAACAAGGAAACGACCGTGAAGCTTACTTAGGCTTTAATGCCACTAACAAAGACAACTACCCACAAATATAAAATGAAAAAAGGCTCCCTAAGTATGATTCCCAATCAGAGACGACGATAGCTGTCCCTGATGGAGAACCATACCCGGCCAAAACATAGAAACAAAGAACATAGAGTTTTCCACCCGAGTCACAGGGCGTGACAGTAACATACATAACACTCCTTATTATTCTTTATTTCTCCAACATGACAATGATTAGCAGTCATTTTTCTTGGGTATACACTACCCAAGAGGAACTATAGACACACGCATCAAAAGTTCAATTGATATTTTGTTTGTCCATTCTCTCAGACATTAAAGTTGGGATTTTGCGTGCAAATGTAATGTCCATAACGCTGGAATCACACAGCAAGTGAATGGGTTCATCTTTGAGCCTCCTTAAACATGCATGAAAAGAGCACTACTGGGCTTTACTGTCAAAGGAAGGGCACTTTGACGCACGCACACAAAAGTCAATGCTGCCGACTGAAAACCAAGCTGGTACGCCCAGTAGCACAGTCTTTGTGCGTATGCCATGGTCCACGATGAGTGTTGAAGAAACGGAAGGCTTCCTTACGGGTTAACGTCATCATCATTTTGTATATTTGTGGCCGCGTGCCTGAGGCCTGCCTGTAACCTGTGTCAAAGACAATCAATGTGTGTGAGACCAGGCAAACGCTTGTTTACCAGTCTATTTCTGGGCCCTAACATTTGAGCATGACGACTGAGTTAGAGTACACGTCTGTGTGTTTTACAGAGTAAGAGAATGTGCCACTGTTCTGTGTCACACTAATAAAACAGTGTAGGGTAGTGTGACAGTGTGTTAGTAAGTCTATAATGAAACAGTGTAGGGTAGTGACAGTGTGTTAGTAAGTCTATAATGAAACAGTGTAGGGTAGTGTGACAGTGTGTTAGTAAGTCTATAATGAAACAGTGTAGGGTAGTGTGACAGTGTGTTAGTAAGTCTATAATGAAACAGTGTAGGGTAGTGTGACAGTGTGTTAGTAAGTCTATAATGAAACAGTGTAGGGTAGTGTGACAGTGTGTTAGTAAGTCTATAATGAAACAGTGTAGGGTAGTGACAGTGTGTTAGTAGTAAGTCTATAATGAAACAGTGTAGGGTAGTGACAGTGTGTTAGTAGTAAGTCTATAATGAAACAGTGCAGGGTTGTGTGACAGTGTGTTAGTAGTAAGTCTATAATGAAACAGTGTAGGGTAGTGACAGTGTGTCAGTAAGTCTATAATGAAACAGTGTAGGGTAGTGACAGTGTGTTAGTAGTAAGTCTATAATGAAACAGTGTAGGGTAGTGTGACAGTGTGTTAGTAAGTCTATAATGAAACAGTACAGGGTAGTGTGACAGTGTGTTAGTAAGTCTATAATGAAACAGTACAGGGTAGTGTGACAGTGTGTTAGTAAGTCTATAATGAAACAGTGCAGGGTAGTGTGACAGTGTGTTAGTAAGTCTATAATGAAACAGTGTAGGGCAGTGTGACAGTGTGTTAGTAGTAAGTCTATAATGAAACAGTACAGGGTAGTGTGACAGTGTGTTAGTAAGTCTATAATGAAACAGTACAGGGTAGTGTGACAGTGTGTTAGTAAGTCTATAATGAAACAGTGTAGGGTAGTGTGACAGTGTGTTAGTAGTAAGTCTATAATGAAACAGTGTAGGGTAGTGTGACAGTGTGTTAGTAAGTCTATAATGAAACAGTGCAGGGTTGTGTGACAGTGTGTTAGTAGTAAGTCTATAATGAAACAGTGTAGGGTAGTGACAGTGTGTTAGTAGTAAGTCTATAATGAAACAGTGTAGGGTAGTGTGACAGTGTGTTAGTAAGTCTATAATGAAACAGTGTAGGGTAGTGACAGTGTGTTAGTAAGTCTATAATGAAACAGTGCAGGGTTGTGTGACAGTGTGTTAGTAGTAAGTCTATAATGAAACAGTGTAGGGTAGTGACAGTGTGTTAGTAGTAAGTCTATAATGAAACAGTGCAGGGTAGTGTGACAGTGTGTTGACAGTGTGTTAGTAAGTCTATAATGAAACAGTGTAGGGTTGTGACAGTGTGTTAGTAGTAAGTCTATAATGAAACAGTGTAGGATAGTGACAGTGTGTTAGTAGTAAGTCTATAATGAAACAGTGTAGGGTAGTGTGACAGTGTGTTAGTAGTAAGTCTATAATGAAACAGTGCAGGGTAGTGTGACAGTGTGTTAGTAAGTCTATAATGAAACAGTGTAGGGTAGTGACAGTGTGTTAGTAGTAAGTCTATAATGAAACAGTGTAGGGTAGTGTGACAGTGTGTTAGTAAGTCTATAATGAAACAGTGCAGGGTTGTGTGACAGTGTGTTAGTAGGAAGTCTATAATGAAACAGTGTAGGGTAGTGACAGTGTGTTAGTAGTAAGTCTATAATGAAACAGTGCAGGGTAGTGTGACAGTGTGTTAGTAGTAAGTCTATAATGAAACAGTGTAGGGTAGTGACAGTGTGTTAGTAGTAAGTCTATAATGAAACAGTGTAGGGTAGTGTGACAGTGTGTTAGTAGTAAGTCTATAATGAAACAGTGTAGGGTAGTGACAGTGTGTTAGTAGTAAGTCTATAATGAAACAGTGCAGGGTAGTGTGACAGTGTGTTAGTAAGTCTATAATGAAACAGTGTAGGGTAGTGTGACAGTGTGTTAGTAAGTCTATAATGAAACAGTGTAGGGTAGTGTGACAGTGTGTTAGTAGTAAGTCTATAATGAAACAGTGTAGGGTAGTGTGACAGTGTGTTAGTAAGTCTATAATGCAACAGTGTAGGGTAGTGACAGTGTGTTAGTAGTAAGTCTATGATGAAACAGTGCAGGGTAGTGTGACAGTGTGTTAGTAGTAAGTCTATAATGAAACAGTGTAGGGTAGTGACAGTGTGTTAGTAAGTCTATAATGAAACAGTGTAGGGTAGTGTGACAGTGTGTTAGTAAGTCTATAATGAAACAGTGTAGGGTAGTGTGACAGTGTGTTAGTAAGTCTATAATGAAACAGTGTAGGGTAGTGTGACAGTGTGTTAGTAAGTCTATAATGAAACAGTGTAGGGTAGTGTGACAGTGTGTTAGTAGGAAGTCTATAATGAAACAGTGTAGGGTAGTGTGACAGTGTGTTAGTAGGAAGTCTATAATGAAACAGTGTAGGGTAGTGTGACAGTGTGACAGTGTGTTAGTAGTAAGTCTATAATGAAACAGTGTAGGGTAGTGTGACAGTGTTAGTAGTAAGTCTATAATGAAACAGTGTAGGGTAGTGTGACAGTGTGTTAGTAAGTCTATAATGAAACAGTGTAGGGTAGTGACAGTGTGTTAGTAAGTCTATAATGAAACAGTGTAGGGTAGTGACAGTGTGTTAGTAGTAAGTCTATAATGAAACAGTGTAGGGTAGTGACAGTGTGTTTAGTAAGTCTATAATGAAACAGTGCAGGGTTGTGTGACAGTGTGTTAGTAGTAAGTCTATAATGAAACAGTGTAGGGTAGTGACAGTGTGTTAGTAGAAGTCTATAATGAAACAGTGTAGGGTAGTGTGACAGTGTGTTAGTAGTAAGTCTATAATGAAACAGTGTAGGGTAGTGTGACAGTGTGTTTAGTAAGTCTATAATGAAACAGTGTAGGGTAGTGACAGTGTGTTAGTAAGTCTATAATGAAACAGTGTAGGGTGTGTGACAGTGTGTTAGTAGTAAGTCTATAATGAAACAGTGTAGGGTAGTGTGACAGTGTGTTAGTAGTAAGTCTATAATGAAACAGTGCAGGGTAGTGTGACAGTGTGTTAGTAAGTCTATAATGAAACAGTGGGTAGTGTGACAGTGTGTTAGTAGTAAGTCTATAATGAAACAGTGTAGGGTAGTGTGACAGTGTGTTAGTAAGTCTATAATGAAACAGTGCAGGGTAGTGTGACAGTGTGTTAGTAAGTCTATAATGAAACAGTGCAGGGTAGTGTGACAGTGTGTTTAGTAAGTCTATAATGAAACAGTGTAGGGTAGTGACAGTGTGTTAGTAGTAAGTCTATAATGAAACAGTGTAGGGTAGTGTGACAGTGTGTTAGTAGTAAGTCTATAATGAAACAGTGCAGGGTAGTGTGACAGTGTGTTAGTAAGTCTATAATGAAACAGTGTAGGGTAGTGACAGTGTGTTAGTAGTAAGTCTATAATGAAACAGTGTAGGGTAGTGTGACAGTGTGTTAGTAAGTCTATAATGAAACAGTGCAGGGTTGTGTGACAGTGTGTTAGTAGGAAGTCTATAATGAAACAGTGTAGGGTAGTGACAGTGTGTTAGTAGTAAGTCTATAATGAAACAGTGTAGGGTAGTGTGACAGTGTGTTAGTAAGTCTATAATGAAACAGTGTAGGGTAGTGACAGTGTGTTAGTAAGTCTATAATGAAACAGTGTAGGGTAGTGTGACAGTGTGTTAGTAGTAAGTCTATAATGAAACAGTGTAGGGTAGTGTGACAGTGTGTTAGTAGTAAGTCTATAATGAAACAGTGCAGGGTAGTGTGACAGTGTGTTAGTAGTAAGTCTATAATGAAACAGTGCAGGGTAGTGTGACAGTGTGTTAGTAGTAAGTCTATAATGAAACAGTGTAGGGTAGTGACAGTGTGTTAGTAGTAAGTCTATAATGAAACAGTGTAGGGTAGTGTGACAGTGTGTTAGTAGTAAGTCTATAATGAAACAGTGTAGGTAGTGTGACAGTGTGTTAGTAAGTCTATAATGAAACAGTGTAGGGTAGTGTGACAGTGTGTTAGTAAGTCTATAATGAAACAGTGTAGGGTAGTGACAGTGTGTTTAGTAAGTCTATAATGAAACAGTGTAGGGTAGTGTGACAGTGTGTTAGTAAGTCTATAATGAAACAGTGTAGGGTAGTGTGACAGTGTGTTAGTAAGTCTATAATGAAACAGTGTAGGGTAGTGTGACAGTGTGTTAGTAGGAAGTCTATAATGAAACAGTGTAGGGTAGTGTGACAGTGTGTTAGTAGTAAGTCTATAATGAAACAGTGTAGGGTAGTGACAGTGTGTTAGTAGTAAGTCTATAATGAAACAGTGTAGGGTAGTGTGACAGTGTGTTAGTAGTAAGTCTATAATGAAACAGTGCAGGGTAGTGTGACAGTGTGTTAGTAAGTCTATAATGAAACAGTGTAGGGTAGTGACAGTGTGTTAGTAGTAAGTCTATAATGAAACAGTGTAGGGTAGTGACAGTGTGTTAGTAGTAAGTCTATAATGAAACAGTGTAGGGTAGTGACAGTGTGTTAGTAGTAAGTCTATAATGAAACATTGTAGGGTAGTGACAGTGTGTTAGTAAGTCTATAATGAAACAGTGTAGGGTAGTGTGACAGTGTGTTAGTAAGTCTATAATGAAACAGTGTAGGGTAGTGTGACAGTGTGTTAGTAAGTCTATAATGAAACAGTGTAGGGTAGTGACAGTGTGTTAGTAAGTCTATAATGAAACAGTGTAGGGTAGTGTGACAGTGTGTTAGTAAGTCTATAATGAAACAGTGTAGGGTAGTGTGACAGTGTGTTAGTAGGAAGTCTATAATGAAACAGTGTAGGGTAGTGTGACAGTGTGTTAGTAGTAAGTCTATAATGAAACAGTGTAGGGTAGTGACAGTGTGTTAGTAAGTCTATAATGAAACAGTGTAGGGTAGTGTGACAGTGTGTTAGTAGTAAGTCTATAATGAAACAGTGCAGGGTAGTGACAGTGTGTTTAGTAAGTCTATAATGAAACAGTGTAGGGTAGTGAAGTGTGTTAGCAGTAAGTCTATAATGAAACAGTGTAGGGTAGTGACAGTGTGTTAGTAGTAAGTCTATAATGAAACAGTGTAGGGTAGTGACAGTGTGTTAGTAGTAAGTCTATAATGAAACAGTGCAGGGTAGTGACAGTGTGTTAGTAGTAAGTCTATAATGAAACAGTGTAGGGTAGTGTGACAGTGTGTTAGTAGGAAGTCTATAATGAAACAGTGTAGGGTAGTGACAGTGTGTTAGTAGTAAGTCTATAATGAAACAGTGTAGGGTAGTGTGACAGTGTGTTAGTAAGTCTATAATGAAACAGTGTAGGGTAGTGTGACAGTGTGTTAGTAGTAAGTCTATAATGAAACAGTGTAGGGTAGTGACAGTGTGTTAGTAAGTCTATAATGAAACAGTGTAGGGTAGTGTGACAGTGTGTTAGTAAGTCTATAATGAAACAGTGTAGGTAGTGTGACAGTGTGTTAGTAGGAAGTCTATAATGAAACAGTGCAGGGTAGTGACAGTGTGTTAGTAAGTCTATAATGAAACAGTGCAGGGTAGTGTGACAGTGTGTTAGTAGTAAGTCTATAATGAAACAGTGTAGGGTAGTGACAGTGTGTTAGTAAGTCTATAATGAAACAGTGTAGGGTAGTGTGACAGTGTGTTAGTAGTAAGTCTATAATGAAACAGTGTAGGGTAGTGTGACAGTGTGTAGTAGTAAGTCTATAATGAAACAGTGTAGGGTAGTGTGACAGTGTGTTTAGTAAGTCTATAATGAAACAGTGTAGGAGTGTGTTAGTAGGAAGTAGTAGTGTATATAATGAAACAGTGTAGGGTAGTGACAGTGTGTTAGTAAGTCTATAATGAAACAGTGTAGGGTAGTGTGACAGTGTGTTAGTAAGTCTATAATGAAACAGTGTAGGGTAGTGACAGTGTGTTAGTAAGTCTATAATGAAACAGTGTAGGTAGTGTGACAGTGTGTTAGTGAAGTCTATAATGAAACAGTGTAGGGTAGTGACAGTGTGTTAGTAGGAAGTCTATAATGAAACAGTGTAGGGTAGTGTGACAGTGTGTTAGTAGTAAGTCTATAATGAAACAGTGTAGGGTAGTGACAGTGTGTTAGTAAGTCTATAATGAAACAGTGTAGGGTAGTGACAGTGTGTTAGTAGTAAGTCTATAATGAAAATGAAACAGTAAGTGAAACAGTGTAGGGTAGTGACAGTGTGTTAGTAAGTCTATAATGAAACAGTGTAGGGTAGTGACAGTGTGTTAGTAGTAAGTCTATAATGAAACAGTGTAGGGTAGTGACAGTGTGTTAGTAAGTCTATAATGAAACAGTGCAGGGTAGTGTGACAGTGTGTTAGTAGTAAGTCTATAATGAAACAGTGTAGGGTAGTGTGACAGTGTGTTAGTAAGTCTATAATGAAACAGTGTAGGGTAGTGTGACAGTGTGTTAGTAGTAAGTCTATAATGAAACAGTGTAGGGTAGTGTGACAGTGTGTTAGTAAGTCTATAATGCAACAGTGTAGGGTAGTGACAGTGTGTTAGTAGTAAGTCTATGATGAAACAGTGCAGGGTAGTGTGACAGTGTGTTAGTAGTAAGTCTATAATGAAACAGTGTAGGGTAGTGACAGTGTGTTAGTAAGTCTATAATGAAACAGTGTAGGGTAGTGTGACAGTGTGTTAGTAAGTCTATAATGAAACAGTGTAGGGTAGTGTGACAGTGTGTTAGTAAGTCTATAATGAAACAGTGTAGGGTAGTGACAGTGTGTTAGTAAGTCTATAATGAAACAGTGTAGGGTAGTGTGACAGTGTGTTAGTAAGTCTATAATGAAACAGTGTAGGGTAGTGTGACAGTGTGTTAGTAAGTCTATAATGAAACAGTGTAGGGTAGTGTGACAGTGTGTTAGTAGTAAGTCTATAATGAAACAGTGTAGGGTAGTGACAGTGTGTCAGTAAGTCTATAATGAAACAGTGTAGGGTAGTGTGACCGAGTGTTAGTAGTAAGTCTATAATGAAACAGTGTAGGGTAGTGTGACAGTGTGTTAGTAGTAAGTCTATAATGAAACAGTGTAGGGTAGTGACAGTGTGTTAGTAGTAAGTCTATAATGAAACAGTGTAGGGTAGTGTGACAGTGTGTTAGTAGTACGTCTATAATGAAACAGTGCAGGGTAGTGTGACAGTGTGTTAGTAGTAAGTCTATAATGAAACAGTGTAGGGTAGTGACAGTGTGTTAGTAAGTCTATAATGAAACAGTGCAGGGTAGTGTGACAGTGTGTTAGTAGTAAGTCTATAATGAAACAGTGTAGGGTAGTGACAGTGTGTTAGTAAGTATATAATGAAACAGTGTAGGGGGTAGTGACAGTGTGTTAGTAAGTCTATAATGAAACAGTGTAGGGTAGTGACAGTGTGTTAGTAAGTCTATAATGAAACAGTGCAGGGTAGTGTGACAGTGTGTTAGTAGTAAGTCTATAATGAAACAGTGTAGGGTAGTGACAGTGTGTTAGTAAGTCTATAATGAAACAGTGTAGGGTAGTGTGACAGTGTGTTAGTAAGTCTATAATGAAACAGTGTAGGGTAGTGACAGTGTGTTAGTAAGTCTATAATGAAACAGTGCAGGGTAGTGTGACAGTGTGTTAGTAGTAAGTCTATAATGAAACAGTGCAGGGTAGTGTGACAGTGTGTTAGTAGTAAGTCTATAATGAAACAGTGTAGGGTAGTGACAGTGTGTTAGTAAGTATATAATGAAACAGTGTAGGGTAGTGTGACAGTGTGTTAGTAAGTCTATAATGAAACAGTGCAGGGTAGTGACAGTGTGTTAGTAAGTCTATAATGAAACAGTGCAGGGTAGTGTGACAGTGTGTTAGTGGTAAGTCTATAATGAAACAGTGTAGGGTAGTGACAGTGTGTTAGTAAGTCTATAATGAAACAGTGTAGGGTAGTGTGACAGTGTGTTAGTAAGTCTATAATGAAACAGTGTAGGGTAGTGACAGTGTGTTAGTAAGTCTATAATGAAACAGTGTAGGGTAGTGACAGTGTGTTAGTAAGTCTATAATGAAACAGTGTAGGGTAGTGTGACAGTGTGTTAGTAGGAAGTCTATAATGAAACAGTGTAGGGTAGTGTGACAGTGTGTTAGTAAGTCTATAATGAAACAGTGTAGGGTAGTGACAGTGTGTCACTAAGTCTATAATGAAACAGTGTAGGGTAGTGTGACCGAGTGTTAGTAGTAAGTCTATAATGAAACAGTGCAGGGTAGTGTGACAGTGTGTTAGTAAGTCTATAATGAAACAGTGTAGGGTAGTGACAGTGTGTTAGTAGTAAGTATATAATGAAACAGTGTAGGGTAGTGACAGTGTGTTAGTAAGTCTATAATGAAACAGTGTAGGGTAGTGTGACAGTGTGTTAGTAGTAAGTCTATAATGAAACAGTGTAGGGTAGTGACAGTGTGTTAGTAAGTATATAATGAAACAGTGTAGGGTAGTGTGACAGTGTGTTAGTAGTAAGTCTATAATGAAACAGTGCAGGGTAGTGTGACAGTGTGTTAGTAGTAAGTCTATAATGAAACAGTGTAGGGTAGTGACAGTGTGTTTGTAAGTCTATAATGAAACAGTGTAGGGTAGTGTGACAGTGTGTTAGTAAGTCTATAATGAAACAGTGCAGGGTAGTGACAGTGTGTTAGTAAGTCTATAATGAAACAGTGCAGGGTAGTGTGACAGTGTGTTAGTAGTAAGTCTATAATGAAACAGTGTAGGTTAGTGTGACAGTGTGTTAGTAGGAAGTCTATAATGAAACAGTGTAGGGTAGTGACAGTGTGTTAGTAGTAAGTCTATAATGAAACAGCGTAGGGTAGTGTGACAGTGTGTCAGTAAGTCTATAATGAAACAGTGTAGGGTAGTGTGACAGTGTGTTAGTAAGTCTATAATGAAACAGTGTAGGGTAGTGACAGTGTGTTAGTAGTAAGTCTATAATGAAACAGTGTAGGGTAGTGACAGTGTGTTAGTAGTAAGTCTATAATGAAACAGTGCAGGGTAGTGTGACAGTGTGTTAGTAAGTCTATAATGAAACAGTGTAGGGTAGTGTGACAGTGTGTTAGTAGTAAGTCTATAATGAAACAGTGTAGGGTAGTGACAGTGTGTTAGTAGTAAGTCTATAATGAAACAGTGTAGGGTAGTGTGACAGTGTGTTAGTAAGTCTATAATGAAACAGTGTAGGGTAGTGTGACAGTGTGTTAGTAAGTCTATAATGAAACAGTGTAGGGTAGTGTGACAGTGTGTTAGTAAGTCTATAATGAAACAGTGTAGGGTAGTGTGACAGTGTGTTAGTAAGTCTATAATGAAACAGTGTAGGGTAGTGACAGTGTGTTAGTAAGTCTATAATGAAACAGTGTAGGGTAGTGACAGTGTGTTAGTAAGTCTATAATGAAACAGTGCAGGGTAGTGTGACAGTGTGTTAGTAAGTCTATAATGAAACAGTGTAGGGTAGTGTGACAGTGTGTTAGTAAGTCTATAATGAAACAGTGTAGGGTAGTGACAGTGTGTTAGTAAGTCTATAATGAAACAGTGTAGGGTAGTGACAGTGTGTTAGTAAGAGCGTCTGCTAAATGACTTAAATGTAAATGTTAGTAGTAAGTCTATAATGAAACAGTGTAGGGTAGTGTGACAGTGTGTTAGTAGTAAGTCTATAATGAAACAGTGTAGGGTAGTGTGACAGTGTTAGTAAGTCTATAATGAAACAGTGTAGGGTAGTGACAGTGTGTTAGTAAGTCTATAATGAAACAGTGTAGGGTAGTGTGACAGTGTGTTAGTAGGAAGTCTATAATGAAACAGTGTAGGGTAGTGTGACAGTGTGTTAGTAGTAAGTCTATAATGAAACAGTGTAGGGTAGTGAGTGTGTCAGTAAGTCTATAATGAAACAGTGCAGGGTAGTGTGACAGTGTGTTTAGTAAGTCTATAATGAAACAGTGTAGGGTAGTGACAGTGTGTTAGTAGTAAGTCTATAATGAAACAGTGCAGGGTAGTGTGACAGTGTGTTAGTAGTAAGTATATAATGAAACAGTGTAGGGTAGTGACAGTGTGTTAGTAAGTCTATAATGAAACAGTGTAGGGTAGTGACAGTGTGTTAGTAAGTCTATAATGAAAAAGTGTAGGGTAGTGTGACAGTGTGTTAGTAGTAAGTCTATAATGAAACAGTGTAGGGTAGTGTGACAGTGTGTTAGTAAATCTATAATGAAACAGTGTAGGGTAGTGTGACAGTGTGTTAGTAGTAAGTCTATAATGAAACAGTGTAGGGTAGTGACAGTGTGTTAGTAAGTCTATAATGAAACAGTGTAGGGTAGTGACAGTGTGTTAGTAGTAAGTCTATAATGAAACAGTGTAGGGTAGTGTGACAGTGTGTTAGTAAGTCTATAATGAAACAGTGTGTGACAGTGTGTTAGTAAGTCTATAATGAAACAGTGTAGGGTAGTGTGACAGTGTGTTAGTAAGTCTATAATGAAACAGTGTAGGGAAATGACAGTGTGTTAGTAAGTCTATAATGAAACAGTGTAGGGTAGTGTGACAGTGTGTTAGTAGTAAGTCTATAATGAAACAGTGCAGGGTAGTGTGACAGTGTGTTAGTAGTAAGTATATAATGAAACAGTGTAGGGTAGTGACAGTGTGTTAGTAAGTCTATAATGAAACAGTGTAGGGTAGTGACAGTGTGTTAGTATGTCTATAATGAAACAGTGCAGGGTAGTGTGACAGTGTGTTAGTAGTAAGTCTATAATGAAACAGTGTAGGGTAGTGTGACAGTGTGTTAGTAAGTCTATAATGAAACAGTGCAGGGTAGTGTGACAGTGTGTTAGTAAGTCTATAATGAAAGTGCAGGGTAGTGTGACAGTGTGTTAGTAGTAAGTCTATAATGAAACAGTGTAGGGTAGTGACAGTGTGTTAGTAGTAAGTCTATAATGAAACAGTGTAGGGAAGTGACAGTGTGTTAGTAGTAAGTCTATAATGAAACAGTGCAGGGTAGTGTGACAGTGTGTTAGTAAGTCTATAATGAAACAGTGTAGGGTAGTGACAGTGTGTTAGTAGTAAGTCTATAATGAAACAGTGCAGGGTAGTGTGACAGTGTGTTAGTAGTAAGTATATAATGAAACAGTGTAGGGTAGTGACAGTGTGTTAGTAGTAAAGTCTATAATGAAACAGTGTAGGGTAGTGACAGTGTGTTAGTAGTAAGTCTATAATGAACCAGGGTAGGGTAGTGTGACAGTGTGTAAATAAGTCTATAATGAAACAGTGTAGGGTAGTGTGACAGTGTGTTAGTAGTAAGTCTATAATGAAACAGTGTAGGGTAGTGACAGTGTGTTAGTAGTAAGTCTATAATGAAACAGTGTAGGGTAGTGTGACAGTGTGTAAATAAGTCTATAATGAAACAGTGTAGGGTAGTGTGACAGTGAAGTAATATGAGCAGACCTCACACATTTACAACAGAAAATGTCACTTTATTTCAATGTACTATGTAAGAATTTCCCCCAACGCTGCACAAAGTGTTGAGGTGCATCAGTGTCAATGTAAAAATCTGTACTGTATACAGGAAATATGTGTATCCATCAGTGTGTATGACTATGATTGTGAACATCAGTTAACCATCCTCTGTGCTGTCAGGCTGCGTTTCACATGTCTCAGAGTCATCAGCCTGAGTCTTCCAGGCAGTGCTATGGGGCTGCACTTTCAATGTGTCCTCTATCCCTCTCCCAGGCCCTCCCTCTCCTCCCCGGACCAGGCTGGCAGTCCAACACCATGAGACAGCACAGAGCCGAGGTGGGTCACAAATCACACACACACACACACACACACACACACACACACGTTTGGTGTGTTCAGTCACACAGCTTTGTCTTGATTGGTCAAATACCAGCTGCAGAGCATTAACCTACAGCTTTACTCAGCAAGAAAGTCATGCTATGAAAAGCAAAACTGACATTTACTCCTTGATGACAGCTTTATACACTCTTGGCATGCACTCAACCAGCTTCATAAGGAATGATTTGCCAACAGTCTTGAAGCAGTTCCCACATATGCTGAGCACTTGTTAACTGCTTTTCCCTCACTGCGGTCCAACTCATCCCAAACCATCTCAATTGGGTTGAGGTCGGGTGATTTTTGAGGCCAGGTCATCTGATGCAGCACTCCATCACTCTCCTTCTTGGTCAAATAGCCCTTACACAGCTTGGAGGTGTGTTTCGGGTCATTGTCTTGTTGAAAAACAAATGAGTCAAACTAAGCGCAAAACAGATGGGATGGCATATTGCTGCAAAATATATATATGTAGAAAATAGGATAAATAAATAAAAACCCTGGAATGAGTAGATTTGTCAAAATTTTTGACTGGTACTGTGTCAACATTTTGGACACATCTATTCATTCAAGGGTTTTTCTTTATTTATACATATATATATATATATATATATACACACAAAATATATATATATATAAAAACAAAAGTCTGTTTTTATATCCATTGAGAATGACAATAGTTCCTCAATGTATTTGAAAAGTATTTCCAGGTCTCTCCCTTATGTTAACCACTCAGATTGAAAGGGAAAATGTTGACGCTCTGATTCAGTATAAACATCATAAGATAGCCCTACCTGATGACTTCTTATCTCTTGCTCAAATAGCCTACAGCTGTTTCTGTCTCAGCTCATTAGGAGCTTCAGGCTTGACCCAAGTTGATAGTTGATACAATGTTTCAAGTTCATTGCAGACAGGCCATGTGTAGCCATTGTGATTTATAGGATATGTTTTCTACCTGGAGGCTGCAATGTTTTTAGTTGTTGGCTTTAAAGGCTATTTTTTACATAGTTGGCAATAGAAGCACCTTTTTAGGTTTGTATCATTTTCATTTAGATTTGGATCGAATTTTGATTAATCACATGATAATGATTTTGAGATGCGAAGATGTTATTATCAATTAAATGCAACTGTTCCACAAAAATGTGCATTTGAAAACCATAACTGGCATGCAGATCGGAAGAAATGGTAAGATAAATTGACATTCCACATGAGAAGAGTTGCCGACTCCTTGTGTAGCCTATTACCGGCAACTTCAGGAGAGTAACGGCAGAATATGTGAAAGTCAGTAGAAGCGGGAGGAGAACAGTTGGGTCGTCGTGATCTATGGCTCCCCCTTGAGTCATTTGTGTCTTATTTCAACAAACAGTGTGCTTATTAAAGTATCAGACAAGTTCAATGCATATATAGGGTATGTCTATTATTGGAAAATACACATTTTAAAATGTAGGCCAATCGATTGGTCGAAAGAACAGACGACTTTCGGTCGACCAAGATATGTTTTAGTCAGGGACAGCCTTAGTCTCTGATCTGTACTACACAGAAATGCATAGGCATTAATTATGGATATGATTGTCCTTCTCCAGTATAGAAATGCATAGACCTAATTATGGATATGATAGTGCTTCTCCAGTATAGAAATGCATAGACCTAATTATGGATATGATTGTCCTTCTCCAGTATAGAAATGCATAGGCCTAATTATGGATATGATTGTCCTTCTCCAGTATAGAAATGCATAGGCCTAATTATGGATATGATTGTCCTTCTCCAGTATAGAAATGCATAGACCTAATTATGGATATGATTGTCCTTCTCCAGTATAGAAATGCATAGGCCTAATTATGGATATGAATTTCATGTTTCACAAGTTTGGACATCACAGCGCAGCACAACAGAGCGCAGAAGAGTACAGTACAGCCAGGGTGGGAAATGTACTTTTTGGTCCACTAGCCACTGTGGCAGGTAGACAGAAAACTAAATTTACCAGCCACTCAGATTTTTTACTAGCCAATTGTTTTTATGTTTTACTATTACAACAAAAAAAAACAGATAAGCATGCTTTGTAATGTTTAAAAAACAAGAAATGTAATCCTAGTAAGAAGTAATGGGTTACAGTATATTGGTTATATTGCTTAATTTCATTTAATTTTTGTGACCTGCGTCTTTTAACCAATGTATGTTAAAATAAAGCATTTAGATCCAATAATAAAAACAAATAAACAGTTCTACAACTGAACATCAAGAATCAACAAAGTGCCTTCCCTAAAACACAAAATGTTGAGTGATACGGCTTATTTATTATTATAGTTCAGGGCTCTACGCTGACATTTTTTACAAGGAGTACATGATGTGCTCCTAAGTATAAATATAGAAGCACACAAATGCATAAAGGAGAACAATGATTAAAAGTTAGTGAATAAAAGTGTTTGGGAGTGATCCATGCTCAATCAAGCACAATCATTAGGTCTGACATGTTCTGTTGGCCCTTTAAGGGCCGGGCCGTTATCATGGTAACTTTGGCACTGGCTTGTCTGTGATGAAAAAAGCAGCAGACAGTTGCAGCAAACTCAAAACAACCTAGCATGTGAACAAAACAATGTAACAAGAAACACCATGTCACGTTCTGACCTTTATTTCCTTTGTTTTGTATTTATTTAGTATGGTCAGGGCGTGAGTTGGGTGGGCAGTCTGTTTGATTTTCTATGATTTGGGATTTCTATGTTTCGGCCTAGTATGGTTCTCAATCAGAGGCAGGTGTCATTAGTTGTCTCTGATTGAGAATCATACTTAGGTAGCCTGGGTTGTACTGTTTGTTTGTGGGTGATTGTTCCTGTCTCTGTGTTTTGCACCAGATAGGGCTGTTTTTGGTTTTCCACGTTTATTGTTTTGTAGTGTTCGTGTTTATCTTTTTTTATTAAACATGAATCAATATAACCACGCTGCGTTTTGGTCCGCCTCTACTTCACCACAGGAATACCGTTACACACCAGGACAAATGTACACTTCAGTAGCCTTTCTTGTCAATTTGACCAACTTCTACATGTGGGCTTTTGATTACATGGCTGGTGAAATATACATTCTTATCACCCAACGATAAAATCTAACCACATTTGACAGGTGGCGGTGTACTGTGCTACTCAAACTTGTGAAACAGGTTCCGATTTCATCCATTCTGGTTCGTCTGTGGACGGTAACGTCAAGGCCAGAGTGGACTGACCAAATTTCAGAAAATAGAAAGAGAGGTGTGGTCATGGGTGGGTGTCAGTAAGAGCTGGGAGAGGTGACATTAACTGGAGAGTGAGAACGAGAGGCAGAGTGAGAGAAAGGGAAAGTGAGAGAGGCAGAGAGAGAGAGAGAGAGAAAAGGGAAAGTGAGAGAGGCAGAGAGAGAGAGAGAGAGAGAAAAGGGAAAGTGAGAGAGGCAGAGAGAGAGAGAGAGAGAAAGGGAAAGTGAGAGAGGCAGAGAAAGGGAAAGTGAGAGAGGCAGAGAAAGGGAAAGTGAGAGAGGCAGAGAAAGGGAAAGTGAGAGAGGCAGAGAAAGGGAAAGTGAGAGAGGCAGAGAAAGGGAAAGTGAGACAGGCAGAGAGAGAGAAAGAGAAGTGAGAGGTTTTCCAGACTCTTGGATTGAGAGAAAGGGAAAGTGAGAGAGGCAGAGAGAGAGAGGCAGAGAGAGAGAAAGGGAAGTGAGAGGTTTTCCAGACTCTTGGATTGAGAGAAAGGGAAGTGAGAGGTTTTCCAGACTCTTGGATTGAGAGAAGGGGAAGTGAGAGGTTTTCCAGACTCTTGGATTTGAGCACCAGATAACAGAAAGACAAAGTAAACAACACGGGGCAAACACACGGGGCAGTTACAAACCAGGCATCTGCTCTGTACATATCAGATCATCACCTTTATCTCTCAGTAGTGAGTGAACCTTAACCCACCCCCATGCATACGGAGCTCTGGACTACACTACCCAGGGCCAGCATAGACCAGACTGACACAGCAAGAGCAGGGGCCATATGTTTCAAGCATCTCAGAGTAGGAGGGCTTATCTAGGAACAGTTTTGTAATTTAGATCACAATGATTACATGGACAGGGGGGACTTGATAACACCTCACAGCACTAGATCACTATTCAGTGTCAAACATAAAACATTGCCTAGCATTGTAAATCACCAGGTAGTACCACGACGTACAATCAGAATTCACATGGCTTTGATACATCAGTAATCTAATTCACAAGTCACTGTGTAGATGTACTCAAGTATTACTGTTCCATCACTTTGTGCATTGGAACAGACAAGTTAGTCATCATATGTGTAGAACCTGGGTGAGAAATTCTGACAATGACATGGTTATTTCTGTGACTTGTGAAAGTACAAGTGGAAGCAGAGAGATGATAACTGCTGTGTGCAGGGCCTGTTCTGCTGCAGTGCGATACAGCTAGGCCCCCTGGGAGGTGTGAACTCTTTGGTTTCTGGTGAGCTCTGTATATTTCTGAATGGTAGGGGATGGAACAGCCACGTACAAAGAGTAACATGCTGGTCAGTGTGTCTTCTCCTTTAGTAACTCATCTGAACTGAGGGGGGAAATATTTGACATTGCTCTTGGTTCATTTGGCCTTACTGTGAATGACTTGTTTCAGTCAGGACCCAGTCCAGTCAGTACAAGGTGCCAAAAACGTTGAGCGTAGCAGAGCCCATCCAGCAGCTACGTCTACACTAAGCACTTTATCAAAGAAAATCAATTATTAGCCACCACATCCTCCTGCATCCACCGCCACTGTATGGACACATTTCTGAGCCTGGGACACTGCCATGAGGGTGCTTCTATAGTCTACGAAGACATAGAGTCCACTGGCACAGCATTATGATGACAGACTGCAGGAAGGGCACTCTAGGCCGCTGACAGGGACCAAACCCTACAGCGAATCCAGCACGACTAGAAAGAACGTTCTGGAGAAACTGGTTGAGGCAACGGATTCCATAGGCCTAGTATCATGGCACTTTTCAGTCAGTACAATTCACAGCAGGCATAACAATATCTTTATCAACCCAAACTCAGCCATATCCACAAACCAGTGTGAGGCGGTCTGTCATCATCTGGAAGAACACCGTGCTCAAATCACGCTGATCCCACAGAGCTGGAGCCAAGCTGGGCCATCTGAGGCTAGCTAGGAGATTCCTCAGTGAGGACGGAGAAAGGTCAGAGTGCAGGTCATGGTGAGAAAAAGACGTCTCGCCATCTATAATTTGGGTGACCAATATGAGGTAAGGCAGTGTCTTGTAGGCAGCAAGCACTGACATAGCAAGGAGGTCATTTAGTTGCATTGAGTTTGCTGTGTAACAGTAACAAGGTTTACAGCTCTGCTGAATACTGTGACTCACTTTAGAGTGCATGTTACACCTAACAGGAACATAAAACACTCACACAGTGGGTTGCCTTTCTGACTGCTGTGCATCAGGTCACACTGCTGCAGAGGAAGGGACGTGTGATAATTACACAAGTTCTCACACTGTGTGTGTGTGTATGTGTGTGTGTGTGTGTGTGGTGTTTTCACACATTTTACTATACTTGTAAGTACCAGAAGTCCTCACAAGAATAGTAAACCACCTAAAGAGAAGTGAAAACATTTTGCCTGTCCTCACTTGTAAAAAGGCTAGATTAGGCTTAGGGGTTAGGGTAAATATGCATCAATTGTTGGTTGCCTAAAAGTCCTCACAACCAGTGTGTGTGTGTGTGCTGTGGTGTAAACTACTTAAGTAAAAAATACTTTGGGGTAATTGTACTTGACTATTTATATATATACACATATATGTATATTTTCTTACCCCTTTTTCGCCCCAATTGGCAGTTACAGTCTTGTCACATCGCTGCAACTCCCTTACGGACTCGGGAGAGGCGAAGGTCGAGAGCCGTGTGTCCTCCGAAACACAACCCAACCAGGCCACACTGCTTCTTGACACAATGCCCACTTAACCCACTAATGTCAGCATGCACTGCGGCCAGCCCGCCACAGGAGTCGCTAGTGCGCAATGGGACAAGGACATCCGAACGATGCTGGGCCAATTGTGTGCCACCCCATTGGTCTCCCGGTCGCGGCCGGTTGTGACAGGGCTTGGACTCGAACCCAGAATAGTGACACAGCTAGCACTGCGATGCAGTGTCTTAGACCACTGCACCACCTTGTACTCCATACATTTCCCCTGACTCCCAAAAGTACTTGTTACATTTTGAATGCTTAGCAAGACAGGAAAATGGTCCAATTCACGGACTTATCAAGAGAACACGTGGTCATCCCTTCTGCCTCCCTAAACACAAATGCATCTTTAGTAAATGATGTCTGAGTGTTGGAATGTGCCACTGGCTATCCATACATTTAAAAAACAAGAAAATGGTTGTCTGCTTTGCTTAATATAAGTACTTTTGATACTTAAGTATATTTAGAACCAAATAGTAGTATTTTATTGGGTGACTTCCACTTGAGTAACTTTCTATTAAGGTATGACAATTGTGTGTGTGTGTGTGTGTGTGTCTCTCTAACAGCTCTTATGAAGCTAGACTGGCCACTACATCTTGACTTGAGGATGATTAAAGAGCTCTGTTTAGGGAAGACTCCCTCAGAAGAATCCAGGAAGCTCTCCTTTGTATGACTACTGTATTGTGTATCAGTCTGGTCATCCCCCTGTCGTCTGATGCTGCGCTACAGTTACATCAGTCTCTGAAACTGTGTGCTTGTAACTAGAGATCTGACATTAGGCCCTAAACATTTACTTGTAATTACACCCAGTGGTCCTTACCAAAGCCCTATAGTAGGCCCTTTCCAGGTGGACAGAACATAACATTTATGAAGGACATTGGGCACAGAAACATCTTTACAGTTGTGTTAATGTAGGATAAATGCTTCGCATAGCCTATCGTCATCCCAACAGGCACACAAAGCATTCACGACTTTGCCATAAAACATTTTTGGTGTCATCTAGCAGAACCTCTTATCCAGAGTGGCTAGACTAACAGTATAACTGTTTTCAAATCTTGTCATATAGGTCTCGGCTAGAGTAAAACTCACTTAAGGATATTCAGTATCAACAACGATCTGCCTTGCTCTCCTTTCTCTGCTGCTGCTAGCTACATGAAACAACTTACTGCACCAAACCCCTGCAACCTGCCTCTCCTCACCTCCCCCTAGTGCTGCTCGCCCCCGTCTTGGACCAGAGCCCAGAGCTCAAAAGCAGCCTCAGCATCCTTGTCCGCTGCTCCAACCTCAGCATGAGTGTACACACACACACACACACACACACACGCGAGCACACACTTTCATAAAATAACACACAGCCAGCCTGCCACAGCTGACTGTCACAACCTTTGGGCCACCAACACTACAACATTATAAAAACAGTTTCTTTACATGTCTAGCTGGAGTTTGTTGCATAAAGACGACATTGTCTGCAACAGATGGGCACTGCAGCATTGACAGGAGCAGGTAAGGGTTCCAGCTCAGAACTCACCACAGACTGTGTGTGTCTGTACCCTCACAGCAAAGCTATTTTAAGGTGGTTCTCTATAAATCTGACACCATGGCCAGTCCCTGGGATTAATTTAAGAGAACAGGACATGCATAAAACATGACAGACGCAGACAGAGAGACGGGGGAGACAGAGCAGAAATACACCCAGTGTAATATGGTATGCACAGACGCCACTCAGTGCAGCAAGAGCATCAAACCAGCGGAAGGACAGATATAGAAGAAAGCACAGAGATCGTGAGAGAGGTATAAACAAAGACAGAATATTGCAGCATTGTATGCCATCTGCGCTGTGCTACAAGCACACACATCTACACAGTCGTTCAGAGGAGAGGGAGGAGAAGAGATAGAGGGAGAGATGGTGGAGAGTGGCGCCTCAGCCATGATGATCTAGTCTAGTCTAACACCCACCTCTGCTCAGTGCGCTGGCTGCTGCCGATTCCTGACGCAGCAATCTGAGCCTCCTGAAGCAGGGCTGGGATGGAGGTAGAGCAGAGCAGGGACGGAACAGCCAGCTTCCAAGAAGAAAAACACAGCGAGACGAGAGGAGTGAAGAAGAATGAGAGGACTGGTGGATGCCTTCCCCTCTAGTATGTGTTCCTGTGTCAGTGGCTGTGTGTCTGAGCAACTGAAAGAATGGGCATGTCTGTCTGAGCATAGGACAGAAAGACTGAGACAAGGAGAGGGAGGGATAGAGAGAAAGACAGAGAGAGAGACAGAATGAATGTGTGTGTGTGATGAGTGAACCTAGAGAGTCAGTGTGAGTCAATGAGAACAGATGCATTAAAGGCACTCCCTCCCACACACACCTCCCTTTGCACTGTCAGCGCTAGAGTAAGCATGCGGAGGAACAGAGGGAGAGCGCGAAAGACAGACAGAAGGTGAGGAAAAGAGATGGAAGTGGGAAACAGCTTCCTCCAATATTAATTAAATGATGATTGGAGAGGAAGGAGACAATAGCAGCGTGTGCCTTTTCAGCCTGCTGATGGCAGGGAACCATTTTCTTAGACAGAAGGGCAAGGCTGTGTAGCTTATCACTGAAACAAACAAAAGCCATGGATTGGGTTTAAAGACTGGCAAATTTAATCAAGCGTATGTGTGCTTGGGAAATTTAGCTGTTTACAAACGTTATCTGGAACATAGGAAAGCATTGGCCAATGAAGCTCAATAGCAGTCCAAGTTCCAATTCTAGCAAAACAAGCCATTCAAAATTAATAAGAGCAGGTCAATAAGCCTACATTTGGAACTTGGAAAAATATCTAATTCATTGCTTTACTCTTCCTCTTTTTGTTTATTTTCTCTGCGTACGTTTGTGGGGCTATGGTTTTCAGCTCAGTTTCCCTGATTGTGTTAGTGTGCCTCAGTGTGTGTGAAGCCCAGAACCCCGGGGGACTAATGTGGCTCTACTTTTGCGCACTACTGTCCTTGGCCTCTCTCTCCAAGCTAAAGCCCGGTCACGACATCACCAGCTTCTGTTCCAGCAGCTCCACCTCGACTCCACCCTTTGCACATGTCCCAGCAGTGAAGGGTGTAACTCAGACAGCTATGCATCCAGAGGAACTGTGCCATGCTGAATTAGAACAGATCCATGCATTTTCATTGAGTAGTTCGAGGAACCCTAGATATGTCAAGGAGAACGCTACTTGGGCTTCTTCTACAATCCCTTTTCCTTCATCATGACTCAGGAAGGAAAATGGTATCTGCCAAGTTGCATATTACACATTGATAAATGTGTAATAGATCTAGCTTGATTCAGTGACACGTTTCAGAAATGGTCTAAACTGACCTATATTCCTGCTGCTCTTACATAACCCCCATCTCCACCGCCATTGCCCCCAGGTGCTGGTGTTCAGTATGCTGCTCTGTAACCAGAGTGAGTATCTGAAGTGTATTAGGATGCTCCGCTCTGAATCGGAGCCAGACAGCGCCATGAGGGAGGGCTGGGCGGGGCTCCTGTTCCTGCCAGGTGCTTAAGTGTTTGCCCTCCTCACTAGCAGATGGGTACTTCAGAACAGCCCAACCAATTACACTAACCCCTCACTCACTACCCAGGGAGAGCACAGAAATGCAAGGCGCATAACTGAGACCAAAATGCTCTCGTATTAGTTTATCTGGATTCACATATAGCCCTAGGGCCTAATGGTGGTACATATAATAATAGCCTATACATCAGTACAATGGGATTCATCTCAGCATGGCCTCCTCAGTAGAAATAGGTTCATTAGTATGGCCTGCTGTGTTCAATTATATTAGAACATATTGGCTAATTAGAATGGTCAGATTAATTTACATTAGGCTACCATTGAACAGCTAGATTAATTTACTCATTATTACATGGTAATGCCACAGGAAACCAAAAACAAAAGGAGCGGTCAAACTCTAGCTATGTACAGTAGATGAGGACATTTAGATTGCATCTTTGCAAATCAATGAAAACAGGTTGAGTTGTTCATCAGTGCCTCTGACTGATGCATCATGGCGAGTGAGTGAGCCTGCTGTCCTAAAAGGATTGCTCCTGAGTTGGCTTGGGCGGTATGCAGATTGTTTTACCTCCATACCAACCTTGTGCCATACTGGGATATTCAGTAATACTGGCACTGAACACAAGGGGTGCTATTTTCAAACCCACTGGGTCTCTAATCTGAAGGTTAGCAATGCTAACAAGTAAATGCAAAACCCCATAGAGAATGCTAACTAAATGCTAACTAAATGCTTACAAGCGCATTGCGAACATTTTATAGTCTCTGACCTAAACTATAGGCAGGACAGACATCCCAGCTCATAAAGTTATACATGTAAATCCAAAATGCTACTCACAGTTTGATCCACGCATAAAACAAATAGACAGCATGGCTCTTGATCAGGAGGGGATTCTCTGCTGTTATCATACGTACCTTGATTTTTTTTACAAGAAGCTAACCATTTAGCTATATAGCTAACTAGCTACTAAATTAGCAAACCAAATGCACAACTTTAGAGGATTTAGCTCATTTTAGACAGTTAACTTGTAACTATTTAGTTATTTAGCTGGCAAACAATTAGTTGTGAATTCCATACTGTAACTAGATTGCCTGGCGCGTGCTGCACAAAGGTTTGTGACTCACAAAGCTTCGGTCTCTTGTCATTGTGTGCTTGTAACCAAACCACAAATTGGGACTACCGGTAAACCGGTAAACTTCATAATGAAAAATTATGTGGACAGGTGAAATGAAAAACGCAATATTCTTTATATCCCAATGTATTGCACATGTTGACTGCAGATATTTACTTACAAATATTCAAATGTATTTTAAAATTCTAAGAAATAAGTTTAAATCAGTATTGAAAAACTATCCCGTGGCTATTTCCAAATACCCTGGTGTATGGTATACACAGTGCCTTCAGAAAGTATTTACGCTCCTTGAAGTATTCCACATTTTTTGGCGTTACAGCCTGAATTCAAAATTGTTTAAATATTAGTTTCTCACCCTTTGACACACAATACCTCATAATCTAAAAAATAGTGACAAAGTGTAAACATGTTTTGAATTTTTTTCAAATTTATTAAAAATGAAATACAGAAATGTAATTGACATAAGTACTCTCAGCCCTGAGCCAATACACGTTAGACTCACCTTTGGCAGCAATTACAGCTGTGAGTCTTACTGGGTAAGTCTCTAAGAGCTTTACACACCTGGATAGTACAAGCTCTCAAGTTGGTTGTTGATCATTTCTAAACTGCCTTTTCCAAGTCTAGCCATAGATGTTGAAGCAAATTTAAGTCAAATCTGTAACTCTCTCATCTTGGTAAGCAACTCCAGTGTATATTTGGCCTTGTGTTTTAGGTTATTGTCCTGCTGAAAAGTGAATTTGTCTCCTAGTATCTGTTGGAAATCAGACAACTAGGTTTTCCTCTAGGATTGTGCATGTGCTTAGCTCTATTCCATTTATTTTAATCATAAAAAAACTCCATAGTCCTTGCCGATGACAGGCATACACATAACCAATGTTCCCACTAATTTTTCGATGCACTGAGGTAATTTCAGGTCTGCTGAGCACAAACTTGAAAGTTGTGAAAATGTTGTGCAACTTCCAGAGAGTGTTTACTGTGAACACTGAGGCTGTACCCACTTTAAGTTACAGTTTTAACAGTGGCCAAGTAGGCTACTGTGGTTATTTGATCAAAATGTAGGCCTACCAGAGTGACCTACCATTAAAACAATGGAGAAAATGCATCCCATAACATTTTAACAGAGAAGTAGCTGTTTTATCATTCGGCCTACATTAGCAGCCAATATGTGGTGTTGAATGTAGGCCTGCATACATTTCATGAGACTTTTGAGAAAAACATGCAGGGCTTCACATGAACCCTTTTACCTACTTGTCCTTCAAACAAGGAGGTGACTGAAAATGCAAGAAACTACTTTAGAAAATAAAATAAATAATTATTCCAGAGAATCAGACAAATTATGCTACCGTCTGCCTATGGCTACTAATCCCAAAATACAACACTGCCCTTTAAGAAGAAAAAAACTCGATTTCAAAGATGGACAGAAATGTACATGTTTTGTGCTCTTGTAGGAAGCAATCACTCCCCTATTGCTGACTACAAATGATCTATAACTATAATAACTCACTAACTAGCAAAGGATATTAGAGCGTTGGGCCAGTAACGGAAAGATTTCTGGATCGAATCCCCGAGCTGACAAGATACAAATATGTCATTCTGCCCATGAGCAAGGCAGTTAACACACTCTTCCCGGGCGCCGAAGACGTGGATATCGATTAAGGCAGCCCCTCGCACCTCTCTGATTCAGAGGGGTTGGATTAAATGCAGGAAGACACATTTCAGTTGAAGGTATTCAGTTGTACAACTGACTAGGTATCCCGCTTTCCCTTTTTATTAACAAAACATAGCTACATGCAGCTCTCGCTTTGATCTCCAAACAAGCGCATCTACTCACGACCACCCGTGCTGTGAACAGTCCAGTTCAAAGTAAACGCACAGATCAACGGCAATGGTATATTTGCATATAGGCCTACGGCAGCTCTGATTGGTTATGATTGGTTACCGGTCAATGTAGAGTACAGTGTCAATGCAATAGAATGCATAGTTGGTTTTGTTTCGGTATGTTGCATTGAAAGTGGCTAACATTGCGTAGATTCGATCACAATTGCCACAGTAAAGGGAAATGTTGATAGTGTTAACTAACAGGGGAAACTGACGTTCAATCTTGTGCTTCTCTCCATGTGATTTTTATTCTGCACTGCAGGCCCAGGGAGCTGCATGGCTGTCTTGGGGCTACAGCATGCCCGCGTGCAGTTTAGAGGGAACCTATGTCCATAACATGATGCAGCCACCACCATGCTTGAAAATATGAAGAGTGGGACTTAGTGATGTGTTGTGTTGGATTTGGCCCAAACATAAGGACATGCAGTAAATGTAATTTCTTTGAGACATTTTTTGCCGTTTTACTTTAGTGCCCAAACAGGGTGCATGTTTTGGAATATTTTTGTTTTGTACAGGCTTCCTTCCTTTCACGTGTCATTTAGGTTACTATTGTGGAGAAACTACAATGATGTTGATCCATCCTCAGTTCTCCTATTACAGCCATTAAACTCTGTAACTGTTTTAAAGTCCCCACTGAAATCCCTGAGCAGTTTCCTTCCTCTCCATCCACTGAGTTATGAAGGACACCTGTATCTTTGTAGTGACTGGGTTTATTGATAAACCATCCAAAGTGTAATTAATAACTTCAATATGCTTAAAGGGATATTCAATGTCTGTTATTAAAAATTAATAATAAAAAAAATCTACCAATAGGTGAACTTCTTTGTGAGGCATTGGAAAATCTCCCTGGTCTTTCTGGTTGAATCTGTTTTTGAACTTACATTTACATTTACATTTAAGTCATTTAGCAGACGCTCTTATCCAGAGCGACTTACAAACTTCACTGGACGACTGAGGGTCCTTATAGATAAAAGTTATTCAAATATCACGTTAAACACTATTATTGCACACAGAGTGAGTCCTTGCAACTTATGTGACTTGTTAAGCAAATGTTTACTCCTGAACTTATTTAGGCTTGCCATAACAAAAGGGTTGAATACTTATTGACTCAAGACATTACAGCTTTTCACTTATAATTCATTTGTAAAACAATTCTAAAAACATAATTCCACTTTAACATTATGGTGTATTGTGTGTAGGCCAGTGACACAAAATCTCAATTTAATACATTTTAAATTCAGTCTGTAACAAAAAATGTGGAAAAGGTCAAGGGGTATAGATACTTTCTGAAGACATTGTACGATATACGGCCCAAGCCTACTCGTGAGACAGCCACAGAAACCAGTAAGTCTTCGCCAACTCTCATTGGGGATTACTACACACTGTACAAGCAACAGGTATTAAGCAAACAAATAACAGGCTGAGGCATTAGTCTATAACTTCTTGAATTATACAGAGCATTTCATGCCACACTAAGCCCATAACATAGTATGGAATGCAATGATTCAGTGACCGGTCTCTAATGACATACATAAGAAAGAGGTGACTGTGCAACTAGCTAGGCCTACAACTCCAATACTTTGTTGGTGTAGAGGGGTAGCGTGAAGTGAACATTTTGAATGCTGAGAAATACTGATTGGGGAGGACACATTTTAGTGCTGAGTGATTAGTGCTTTATGAGGTTGGGTCAGTTTTATTATTAAAAAATAATTCACGTGAAAGATTATTGGAATATGTGTGGGTAGCTGGACAGGTAGGATGACTGACAGTGAAGGTGAACAGGTGGTCACGTGTCAGGTGACAGAGGAATGGATGAGACTGAGGCAGGAATTCCTTTAACCATAAAGTGGTATATTTACTGAGTAGTGTGGATTCATGGACGCACAGAACTTCTGGATCAGATGGAGTTAAGGAAGAGAAAGCAGCGAGATCAGGCGATGGCAATTTCCTCCTTTTATGGAGTTGAGATCTGTCGGACATTTCCACCTGACCTAATTAAAGCGCCCCTGGCCCAGCTGAGTAAATGGCAATGCATTTTATAAAGGATTATTCCACCAACTCCATGGGCCTTTTCTACACACGGTTTTCGATTACAATGATTTTAAAGCGTTTTAATGGATATCCCAAAGCCAAAAATATTGAAAATGTAATTGCCAAAACATTGAAAATATTCCATTGTCTCCGCCAGGTTCACATTGGGTAAACATCAAACAAGAAAATTACTATGAAATAATACAATATTAATTTGTGTAAATTTGTGTAAATTACTTTGTTTTTATTTGATTACTTTATTCATTTTAATTCTTTAAAGTAATCATCTCATCTCTGCTCAGGCAGTATCCAGTCAGCAAGCCGCTGCAAGATTGAATCCCCGAGCTGACAAGGTAAAAATTTGTTGTTCTGCCCCTGAACAAGGCAGTTAACCCACTGTTCCTAGGCCGTCATTGAAAATAAGAATTTGTTCTTAACTGACTTGCCTAGTTAAATGAAGGTTAAATTAAAAAAAGTATGCTGCAGAGCTGTCTGATGAAATCACTTAACTAGTTCTTCAAAGATAAGGTATACTGTCACAAGCTGTCTCTGGCCCCCCCTTTATGTGTTGTGTACATTCCTTTCTCATGCGGTTTATGTGGTCTGTATGTATCTAACCTAACATGATCTGTATCTAATGACGAAACGTTCATGTCTATGCCCTAACAATGGGAGTCGTTGTCCAGAAGGCTGGAATGCAAGCGACAAGCTTAGGTCCAAAATAAGCCCATTGAATCGCATTATGCTTATTTTGGACAGATTTTGGCGAGAGTGAAACCTCTTGCATCGCCTCTTCCTCTCTGATCAGTCTATTGACACTGAAAAAAACTGGGGCAATGGCTTATGGTCATTGCAGTTAATTACCACATTCCTGCACCAAACTAGGTAGAATATTTTCTTAATGCAAACAACTCCCTTCAGCCTAGCGTCCCACATAGTTCTAAACGTGATTCCTCAGATTTCTCTTGTGAAAGATTTGATTTCACTCTTGAGAAAACACGCATTGGGCACACACAAAAATGTAATAAAATGGAATTCAAGTAATTGAAACCGATGTCATTCCATTAGTTGTTTAATAACCCCCCCCCAAAAAAAAAGTGTGGTTAATCGCTCAGCACTATCACATTTATAGCCTCATACATATTAGCCTGCTTACAGTGGTCTGCCCTTGAGTATTTGAGCTGTAACTGCAAACATGGCAGCCATTTTACAATTCATTATGATAGAATTCCAGCTATAAATGTCTGGCTTGGTATATTTTGCTTATGCAAATCCTAATTACATTATCACAGGCGCACAGCAGACGGCCTAATAATTGATATAGTGATAAGTGCCAGATAGAGTTCAGCCATTCTCATTAGCCCCTGCAATTGGAAATGTTCTAGATCGAAATCTAATGAATCGCTTCAATTACCTTGTCATAACATCTCCAGAAATAAGTACTTGATCATCCTGCTCTGGAGACGCCACAACTCAAAGAGCTCTCCAAACAATGTTCCCAACAATGTTCCTTCCCATTCAAGGGCTTCAGTCTATGCTAATTAGCCTATCGGGGATAACTTTGTGTCAAATATTGTACACAACAAAAACAAAGCCTGAGTGTCATACTGTGCAGTCGTGAAGTGGTAGGCCAATGTCAACTCAACTGGTGCTCTGCTTTCTTCAATAACCCCATTTTCAATGGTATGCCAGGCAGTGAACTCTGATGTGCACCACAGTCAAAACTGTGTCAGTTTGTTTACTGATGTTAAGTGCCTACATGGAAGGTAAACATCATCTCAATGCTTCATGTCACATTGAGATGTTGATCCTCTGCATGTGTCCATCTCTTGTGTAGCGTATCTGATGCAAATAGTTTGCCAATTGAGTTCACTAGGCCTACCTGAAAAAACAAGAATAACCTCTTAATTTCTCTATAGGGGGGTCTAATCAGGTGATTTCTATAATTGCATCATTTAACCAATGAGTCAAAGTCACTTCACCCTGGCCCTCCCCCACCCAGTCCAGAAATAGGAAGGCATACAGGCCTCCAGCTCTCTACTGTACAGCTGCTCAAGCAGAATAATACATGCTACCATGCATGTCCAACAGGAAAAACATGTAACATGTCATAAATAAGCAATCCAACTGGAAGATGACAACATAGTGACATGAATAAGACTGTGCCAGAGGGTACCCTCTGATGATGTTTGAAGCCTTATCGTGGCATCAATTCAGATGTTAATGACGCTTGAGTTTCGCTGCTTTTGAATTTTAGCATAAGCTTGAATAACATATCATATACATATACATTTATGTACAGTGCATTCGGAAAGCATTCAGACCCCTTGACTTTTCCCACATCTTGTTACGTTACAGCCTTATTCTAGAATTAATTAAATGGTTTCTTTTCCTCATCAATCTACACACAATACCCCATAATGACAAAGCAAAAACACGTTTTTAGAAATATCACATTTACATAAGTATTCAGCCCTTGGCTATGAGACTTGAAATTGTGCTCAGGTGCATCCTGTTTCCATTGATCATCCTTGAGACTGACAACTGTCCACCTGTGGTAAAAATCAACTGATTGTACATGATTTGGAAAGGGACACATGTAACCTTTATTTAACTAGGCGAGTCAGTTAATAACACATTCTTATTGTCAATGACGGCCTAGGAACAGTGGGTTAACTGCCTTGGTCAGGGGCAGAACGACAGATTTTTACATTGTCAGCTCAGGGATTCAATCTTGCAACCTTACAGTTAACGAGTCCAACGCTCTAACCACCTTGCACTCCACGAGGAGCCTGCCTGTTACGCGAATGCAGTAAGAAGCCATGGTAAGTTGCTAGCTAGCATTAAACTTATCTTATAAAAAACAATCAATCAATCATAATCACTAATTAACTACACATGGTTGATGATATTACTAGTTTATCTAGCGTGTCCTGCGTTGCATATATTCAATGCATTGCGCATTCCCAAAAAAGGACTTACGTTGCTCCTACGTGTACCAAACCATAAACATCAATGCCTTTCTTAAAATCAATACACAAGTATATATTTTTAAACCTGCATATTTAGTTAATATTGCCTGCTAACATTAATTTATTTTAACTAGGTAAATTGTGTCACTTCTCTTGCAACAGAGTCAGGGTATATGCAGCAGTTTGGGCTGCCTGGCTTGTTGCGAACTGTGTGAATACTATTTATTCCTCACAAAGACAGCCAACTTCACCAAACGGGGGATGATTTAACAAAAGTGCATTTGCGAAAAAAGCACAATCATTGCATGAATGTACCTAACCATAAACATCAATGCCTTTCTTAAAATCAATACACAGAAGTATATATTTTTAAACCTGCATATTTAGCTAAAAGAAATAGTTTAGCAGGCAATATTAACCAGGTGAAATGGTGTCTCTTCTCTTGCATTCATTGCACGCAGAGTCAGGGAATATGCAACAGTTTGGGCCGCATGGCTCGTTTCAAACTCATTTTCCAGAATTATTATGACATAACATTGAAGGTCGTACAATGTAACAGCAATATTTAGACTTGCCACCTGTTAGATAAAATACGGAACGGTTCCGTATTTCACTGAAAGAATAAACGTTTTGTTTTCTAAATGATAGTTTCCGGATTCAACCATATTAATGACCAAAGGCTTGTATTTATGTGTGTTATTATGTTATAATTAAGTCTATGATTTGATATTTGATAGAGCAGTCTGACTGAGCGATGGTAGGCAGCAGCAGGCTGGTAAGCATTCATTCAAACAGCACTTTCGTGCGTTTTGCCAGCAGCTCTTCGCAATGCTTCAAGCATTGAGCTGTTTATGACTTCAAGCCTATCAACTCCCGAGATTAGGCTGGTGTAACCGATGTGAAATGGCTAGCTAGTTAGCGGGGTGCGCGCTAATAGCGTTTCAAACATCACTCGCTCTGAGACTTGGAGTAGTTGTTCCCCTTGCCCTGCAAGGGCTGCGGATTTTGTGGAGCGATGGGTAATGATGCTTTGAGGGTGGCTGTTGTCGATGTGTTGCTGGTTCGAGCCACGGAAGCTATACTGTTACACTAGCAATACTAAAGTGCCTATAAGAACATCCAATAGTCAAAGGTATATGCAACATAACATTGCAAAAATCAGAAACTTTCTATCCAAAAATGATGCAGAAAAATTAATCCATGCTTTTGTCACTTCTAGGTTAGACTACTGCAATGCTCTACTTTCCGGCTACCCGGATAAAGCACTAAATAAACTTCAGTTGGTGCTAAATACGGCTGCTAGAATCCTGACTAGAACCAAAAAATTTGATCATATTACTCCAGTGCTAGCCTCTCTACACTGGCTTCCTGTCAAAGCGAGGGCTGATTTCAATGTTTTACTGCTAACCTACAAAGCATTACATGGGCTTGCTCCTACCTATCTCTCTGATTTGGTCCTGCCGTACATACATACACGTACGCTACGGTCACAAGACGCAGGCCTCCTAATTGTCCCTAGAATTTCTAAGCAAACAGCTGGAGGCAGGGCTTTCTCCTATAGAGCTCCATTTTTATGGAACGGTCTGCCTACCCATGTCAGAGACGCAAACTCGGTCTCAACCTTTAAGTCTTTACTGAAGACTCATCTCTTCAGTGGGTCATATGATTGAGTATAGTCTGGCCCAGGAGTGGGAAGGTGAACGGAAAGGCTCTGGAGCAACGAACCGCCCTTGCTGTCTCTGCCTGGCCGGTTCCCCTCTTTCCACTGAGATTCTCTGCCTCTAACCCTATTACAGGGGCTGAGTCACTGGCTTACTGGGGCTCTCTCATGCCGTCCCTGGAAGGGGTGCGTCACCTGAGTGGGTTGATTCACTGATGTGGTCATCCTGTCTGGGTTGGCGCCCCCCTTGGGTTGTGCCATGGCGGAGATCTTTGTGGGCTATACTCAGCCTTGTCTCAGGATGGTAAGTTGGTGGTTGAAGATATCCCTCTAGTGGTGTGGGGGCTGTGATTTGGCAAAGTGGGTGGGGTTATATCCTTCCTGTTTGGCCCTGTCCGGGGGTGTCCTCGGATGGGGCCACAGTGTCTCCTGACCCCTCCTGTCTCAGCCTCCAGTATTTATGCTGCAGTAGTTTATGTGTCGGGGGGCTAGGGTCAGTTTGTTATATCTGGAGTACTTCTCCTGTCCTATTCGGTGTCCTGTGTGAATCTAAGTGTGCGTTCTCTAATTCTCTCCTTCTCTCTTTCTTTCTCTCGGAGGACCTGAGCCCTAGGACCATGCCCCAGGACTACCTGACATGATGACTCCTTGCTGTCCCCAGTCCACCTGGCCGTGCTGCTGCTCCAGTTTCAACTGTTCTGCCTTATTATTATTCGACCATGCTGGTCATTTATGAACATTTTAACATCTTGGCCATGTTCTGTTATCTCCACCCGGCACAGCCAGAAGAGGACTGCCCACCCCACATAGCCTGGTTCCTCTCTAGGTTTCTTCCTAGGTTTTGGCCTTTCTAGGGAGTTTTTCCTAGCCACCGTGCTTCTAAACCTGCATTGCTTGCTGTTTGGGGTTTTAGGCTGGGTTTCTGTACAGCACTTTGAGATATCAGCTGATGTACGAAGGGCTATATAAATAAATTTGAAATACAAATGGTATAGAGAGAAATAATCAATAAATACTATATTAACTACAACCTAAAACCTCTTACCTTGGAATTTCGAAGTCTCATGTTAAAAGGAACCACCAGCTTTCATATGTTCTCATGTTCTGAGCAAGGAACTTAAACGTTAGCTTTTTTACATGGCACATATTGCACTTATACTTTCTTCTCCAACACTTTGTTTTTGCATTAATTAAACCAAATTGAACATGTTTCATTATTTATTTGAGGCTAAATTGATTTTTATTGAAGTATTATATTAAGTTAAAATAAGTGTTCATTCAGTATTGTTGTAATTGTCATTATTACAAATAAAATAGTCCGATTAATCGGTATCGGCTTTTTTTGGTCCTCCAATAATCGGTATCGGCGTTGAAAAATCATAATCGGTCGACCTCTAATCTAAAGACTCTCAGACGATGAGAAACAAGATTCTCTGGTGTGATGAAACAAAGATTGAACTCTTTGGCCTGAATGCCAAGAGTCACATCTGGAGGAAACCTGGTACCATCCCTACGGTGAAGCATGGTGGTGGAAGCATCATGCTGTGGGGATGTTTTCAGCGGCAGGGACTGGGAGACTAGTCAGGATCGAGGGAACGACAGCAACGTACAGGGAGATCCTTGATGAAAACTTGCTGCAGAGTGCTCAGACATCAGACTGGGGCGAAGGGTCACCTTCCAACACGACAACGACTTTCTTTAGGCCTATGTTACGTATTGTATGAGGAAAATGCTTAAGCTCCCCTTTCATTTGGATGACTCCTGACTGCTCTGCTTATATTGTAGATGCTTATCTGACACTGGAATCTATAGTGGTGTCCCATTGAATCAGTCTGTTGCAGAGGCTACCACAAAAGAGTGTAGATGCAAGTCAGCTAAAAACGATTTGCTGTTTGAGAACAATTAACACTTATTTTCAATCATGCCTTCTGTTTTCCTTTCAACTCTCAAAACAGGAACAAACATCACAAAGCATACTGTATCAAAGTTAACTTGAGTTGAAAATAGGAGTTCTATAATCATCACACATCTATGAGTGTTAAGAGCACAAAAGCAGAAGTGTAAAAAGTATTAAGGATCAACTTAATAGTAAGCAAATGGTGTGAATACAGTAGTTCAAAAGGGTCACCTATTACTATTATCTAGGTACAGTACAGCAATGCTCTGTCTCACACGACAACTTTGAAATTCCATACATTTTCCTTCAACCCTCCATCATAAAATGTTCATGATATTGACGGTCAGTTAGTACTGTTGATTGCTTATGACAACTGACATTACACTGTTATGACACAAACATGTATCAGCTATTATGTGTGAAGGTAGCAAACTGGCTTGGGTAAAACATAATGGTAAAGCCGGTTGCCATATAAGGTGGCATTGAAATTGGTTTGTGTGTCTACAATGAAGTTGAGATTCCACTTGTTAGAATGAACGAACAGCTGCAGTCCATGAAGATAAGGCGTCTGATCAACCAGGTCTACACAAGAAATTGCATTTCTATGCATGGTAAATCCAATACAGGCTTCTGACTGAAGGAATGTTGTTTTCAACAAATAATTAGTAGCGACTGCTAGGACACTCCTTTCCCCAAGATGGGTGTTAATTAATAACCAAATATACAAATTACCTAAATTTAGGTTCAACCCACATAAGGCACCCTTTCCTTGGGCTAGTTATTCTCGTGGCAGTCATATTGAATGACCTTATCCTCTGGGCACAAATAAAATGTGCTAGTTTAATCACAAGAAAAAAATAACTGCAGAATGTGTGAATCTGCAGACCTCTAATTAGACATGTTTAGATTTAAGACAGAGACAATAATGGCATTCAAGGCTCTGGTTCATGAGCTGTCAAGAAGTTTTACATTTGCTTTGAATAATCAATCACGAGTTTCCTACGATTACCCTATGCACACAAAACTTAGAAATGCAGCGATGATGAACAACGTTTTTGTCAATGATGATGTATAGCGGTCTCTCCTTCACCGGTATTTTACTGTCGTGGTTATTATACTAGCTATGCACACTCAGTCAAATCACAAGTAACGAGCAATGAATGCACATTTACACATCGGTTAGGTAACTAATAATTGTCGGCTACTTGCTAGATAGTTTATTAAGCACCATATACTGTGTAATAGCAAGCAAGCGCGCTAAACTGGCCGGCTAGCTAACCCACTCATTTGCTTGATTTAACTTGAGGCTGTGTGAGTGAACAATAACTTGGAAGTACCAGACTACATCGCCACGCCATTCGCATTCACAGAGACAACATGATTTGGTACCGTATACAGTAGCTAGCTAGCACCTACCTGTTTCTCGTCAAGTCAACAATCCTGTTCTGGTTCTAAAACAACAGCCCCTTGTCTTTACCGCTTTGACATCTCCAACACACGCTGCTTCAGATCCAAGCCCGTTTATTTGACGTTTTCACTGGCTATTTACGTGAAGACACAACCATGCAAAGATTTTCATTGGCCATAATCAATGTCAATCAACTGAACGGCTAGGTTTCCCGCGCTCACCAGTGATTTCGCAATCACTTTTACCAATCCTTAAAATCATATTTATTTGAAGCTCTCAAATCTGCTGTTTAGCCTACCTACCTACATACTGCTGTAGACTACGACTCGTAGACCTCAAACATCGAGACTACCAGTAGCAGCACTGTAACGTTACCAATTCAATTTTATATTTGTCGATTCAGTAAGATTGTTAATCCATAACCTTTGTATTATTTTTCTCTGTGTGATGATGAAACACAAATGTAATTTTTATTTCATGCTGTGGCTACATTCTAAACTACTAGTCTTCACTGGGCAACATATCCCAGTGAAGGAAAGAGGAGACAATAATAAAATCCATGTTATTACTATTATCCTGTCATCCTGTTATTCTTTGTTCACAATGATTGGCCTGTGTATCATAATGAACAGTGCTGAGTAGGTGGGGTGAAGTTGATCATGCTGCTTGCAGTTCTTCAGCTTGTGACACTCAACACCACTCAGTCTTTCAGAACCAGGGGTGCTTTGACAGCAGCAGCAACCTCAGGCCCCATGAGCTCCTCTACAATGGCCAGGGCAAACTCAAAGCTGGTTCCTGGCCCACGGCTGGTGATCAGATGGCCATCCTTCTGGACCCGAGCCTCTGAGTACGTGTAGTGGCCTAGGGAGTGGAGAGGAACAGTGGTGAGTAGAGAGAGAGACACTATCGTTATGCATAACAGTCTGCAAATGCTGATCATTTAGTACTGCTTCAAATCAGATGACACATTTTTGTTTTAATCCTTTCAAAAGATTCCTTCCCCCACCTTAACTTGCATTCGTGCAGTATATATATATTTTTAAAGTATTTCTGTTACTGTGTTCACTGTTTGAGTCAGGTCAAATGCTGGTGCATTTTGTTCGGGGGGCTGGAACAAAATTACAAACAATTTGTAAACTGCAAATTGACCGCAAGAAGTCCAAACAGATATCATATTTCACTAAATATAATAATTTCAAACCTGGCTTACATTTGTATACAATCACATATCTATTATGCGTGGGAATACTTTGGAACAGATTTCCAAAATGTAAAATTACTTGAAGCTGATTTGCTGGTGTTTTTACAGTCTTTTATGTCTAACCAAAATCACCCATGGGCTGCCAGTTGAGGAACCCTGGCCTAGGATCTGGTTTACGAGACTGCATAAAGACCTTGTATTAATGATTACCATAAAGTATGGAAATCATTTATAGCACCCTCTGCTGGACACAAAAGACCACAGGCTTATGTCATTGTTCAGTAGTACTGATAATTTGGATGTGCTCATTGTACTGCAAGAATATGCTGCATTTCCTGTCACACTGAGCCTGCTGAGCTATCATACAGATATATTTCCTACCTGTGGATGTATTTGGTGTGTAACAACCCGCTAACAAACAACAAAACCACAGTGGCTGTGTTAGCCTGTGAACAAGCTATGTACAGTAGCAGAGATTCATCAGCCTGAACCTTAGCCCTGTGGTAGCCAGGCTGTTTTACTTTACCTCCAGTCATCATCTTGTCCTTCGCACCAGGGTGGGTGGTGACCGTACTGCCGTAGGCAATACCATGTGCCAGCAGCGCCGTGGGACCTGAGGTGAGTAGGGGACAGGAGTTAGACCAACACTGTTCTCTCTGTAGTCAAAATGTTGAAAACCGACATGGCGTCTCTGGACATTGAACAACAAAGGTCTCAAATGATTTATTCACAAAAAGCCAGAGAAGTCTATCTATACATCTTAATTTCACATTTTTGTTTTCCTTTGAGGCGACATCACCACTAAAAGACACTCATTAGTAGAACCATAAACTCAGATCTAAAACTAACCACATATGGTTTCAATTTAACACTGCATGTCATATTTAGAGGAAGGAAAAACCAGAGTCAAAAAAGAATGGACTTTATGTCTGCTGCATTAGCATCGGCAACGTCCTAGCACTGCAGTGAGCTCATCCTCAGACTATTAATAAATAGAAAGGGAAAACTACCATCTCCAAGAACAGGCCAGGGCTGAGAAAGAGGGAGATAGTGCACCCCTCTCTCTGACGACTCCTGGCTTATAATAACAATAATGCATAAATGGATGGTCTTGGACAAACCAGTGATATGTTTCAGAAGGGAGTATGAAATGGGAGACAGGAGGGGCTATGGCATTTATATACCTGCTATATATGGAGGAATTGAGTCAAGCACTTTTCATACCTCTGTTCACATTAGAAATAGAAAGCATTATTTTCACATTAGCAGAGCACAGCGTGACACTGCTGCTGATTCTCTGTTTGGCAGGTTCAGTATATATTCCTGTGGGGACATCAGCCCTTTTCTAGGACGCCCTTCACTCCACTTTGCCAAATGGGTCCCATGTCCTCATTCACAATGTCCTTCCAGTGCCCTTCATCAGCACAGGCGGGCAGACGGGTAGAAAGTCTCAGGGGTAGTGGGCTTTGTCAATGGCAATTATATGTGGATGTTAACCTAAGCTTCAATGGTCAATGTGTGTAAAAGTATAATACATTAGTCTATCATAGAAAAATCTTATTCTGTATTGGTTTCCTGCTCAGTAATAACGGAAAGGAAAGGCAATGTGACAGCCCCAAGTCCCAATCTTATACTACATTCACTGGTTGACAGAAATTGCCGGTTGCCGATTTAACTCGAGATTATGATCTAAGCAATCTTGCCCCAGCAGACGTCATTGACACAGATGCATTCTGGAGTGTGTTAGCTGCAATGTACTAGAGATGGATGTGTGTGTTCGCACAGAAGGTACAGTACCTGCACAGACAGCAGCAATCAGCCCTTTCCTGCCCTCCTGGTCCTTCAACACCTCTTTTACAGCAGGGGACTACAAGAGAAGCAACATGGGGGCCACATACTGAGAGATGAGGCTCTCTACTTTATCATGTAGAATGTGTGTTATAACACTGCAGTAAATGCTCCTCTGCTAGATGGAATAAGAATGCCCATGAAATGGCAGTGGACATTATAAAAAATGTAATCGATGAGTCTATGTTTTCAGCATGACAAAAAAAAACACAATTGAAATGAATTGTGGGACATTGCCACAGAACTTGTAGTTATAAGGGCTAAAACCATAATAAAATGTGGATTAGTATCATGGTGTCATACTGCATAAATGTATATGTGCTTGTTTTTAATAAACAATAATCATCATAAGATCATAAAAAGTTCATATTTTAAATGAAGGAAAATTGTGACTTATATTTCTATCGTAAATTGTCCCCGAAGACAACTAAAACAATTCAAGGGACAAATGTTACAGTATGCACCTGCAATGTTATATTGGCAATGCCAGGGACACACAGGAGAGATAAGTCAACTAAAAGTTCTGGCAATGAATGCTTAACATTAAGTGCATTCCTACCTCTGACAAGTTCTGGGCACCGAGAGCCCCCCCTGGTAGAAGAACCACATCATACGGACCCTGCAACCCAAAACATCAAAAGATACAAGGTCACAGATAACAAATTCTTATTACCAATTTAAGATGCATCAATCTTGAAAATGAATTGATGAAGAATGTTATAAAGTGCATTATAAACTCTATGAAGTCATAGAACAGCCTGCTCTGTGGACTAATGTGATTGAAGGGTGTGGAGGCAGGAGGGCAGAGAGGGCTCTGACCTGCTTGCGGGCATCCTCCAGGCTGGAATCAGGAACAAGGTAGAGGTCTCTGCTGCACTGCACGGGGTCTTTGCCAGTCAACCCTGCCAACGTCACAGCAATCTGCAGGATGTGGACACAAATAAAAGCACAACTACTTCAATAGACTGTCATTAGTCATTGCCTCTTAAACTAATCATAAAATCCCACTACTCAAATATGAGTATGGGACTTTTAATTAGAAAAATATAACCTGCTTCCTATTCTGCACCACAGTCACCTTTGACATTTGCAGTGGCCTTATACTCACATGATTATGCCAACACACGAGCTAACAGCGTGACAACACATTAGCTCATTTATTAACCATAGATAAGGATTGCATACTGCAGAGTTGTTAGTCATGTCTGTAAATAGTCTAGATTATAATAGCTAGCTAGCCAGACAATTATATCAACATCAAGCTAGCTAACCAGCTACCTACCTAGTTAGCCACAGTCAAGCTGCAGCCCAAGCTAGTTTGACACGTGCATGCAGATCTAGATCTGGGCTGCAGCTTGACTGTGGCTAACTAGGTAAATAAAATAGCCGCTAGAATACTAACTACCTGTAATGTTCAGCTTTTGGCTAGTAGGCTAAATGGAGCCAGCTAGCCAATACTATATTGAGATCTGTGTATGTTGCACCACCTAGCTAGCTAATCTAACATCCAATTTAGCTCGATAAATGTACAAACCCCAGCTCTACGCATGACGTCCACAGGTATAACAGTTTCCATCTCCTCTGCACCCTTAGAGAGGATTACTAATGCCTTTTTGCCTGCCATTATTGAGCGAGTGGGTGAGTGAGTGTCACAACAAGACAGCAAATATCTGTCAGAGGACTTTTATTTTGTCAGGACGCAGAGCTCTCTGCATGAACACACATGTCAACACTACAGCTACGGGATCGTTGAGAGGACAAACACAACGCGTGCATGATTGAACTTATCAAATAATTTCACAAAAGTAATTTGATCAAATCAAACACACTATTGCATATATTCGATGATTCATTTTCATCTAAATATATGCAACATCATTGACTTTTAAACGCAACATGCTCTGCACTGGTAGGTTCAATTACATCCACCAGGGGGAGGCATTGACCCATACATTGTCAATAAAAGCTATTGTAAATAGAGGTGTTTATAAAATAAGTCTTCACTTTTGAGCCTTTGTTTGCCTAAAATTTGTAAAAAATAATAATAATATTAATCTTACAAGTGCGATTGAGGTTTATACTATCCAATACATGATTCAAAACTTTAATGTTTATTATATAGTAATGAGGCGGCAGGTAGCCTAGTGGTTAGAGCGTTGGGCAGTAACCAAAAGGTTGCTAGATCAAATCTCCGAGCTGACAAGGTCTGTCGTTCTACCACTGAACAAGGCCCCCTTTTTTACATTTTCATCCTAAATGACATATCCAAATTTAACTGCCTGAAGCTCATGCCCTGAAGCAAGGATATGCATATTCTTGGTACTATTTGAAAGAAAACACTTTGAAGTTTGTAGAAATGTGAATTGAATGTAGGAGAATATAACACAATAGATCTGGTAGAAGAAAATACAAATAAAGAAACAACCAGGTTTTTTTCTACCACCATCTTTGAAATGCAGCAGAAAGGTCCCTGTTCCAGCCATCACTCTGGTTGTCCACAAGATGGCAGTAGTGTATGTGCAAAGTTTCAGACGGATAACTTGAAGTATGAGCGAGCTACATGACATTTAGTGGGAAGTCACCCAGGTACATTTGAGCAAATCGTGAAGCTTTCCAAGTATTAGTAGCCATATTATAAGTTCAACATTAGCAAAACAACCAGTTTTCATATCTTCATAACTCTGAATATTCTTATAATTTTGGTCCAAAATGAAAAGGCATGCTGTCGTACAAGTCTAGTAGCTACATTTTACGACAGATACATGGTTTCTGGATACTCCCGTAAAGCCCAGCTCATTGGCTATCTAGCTAGCTTTGTTTGACCCTGATTGGTGCCTTTGCTGCTGGTGATTCTCTGATCCACCTTTACGCAAAGGACACCATTCTGTATACCTCTGGGCCTTGTTTGGACACTGTGTTAACTAACCTCCAGACAAGCTTCAATGCCATACAACTCTCCTTCGGTGGCCTCCGACTGCTCTTAAAAACAAGTCAAACTAAATGCATGCTCTTCAACCGATCGCTTCCCACACCTGCCCGCCCTTCCAGCATCACTACTCTGGACGGTTATGACTTAGAATATGTAGATCATTACAAATACCTAGCTGTCTGGTTAGACTGTAAACTCTCCTTCCAGACTCAAATTAAGCATCTAGAATCGGCTTCCTATTTCGCAAACAAAGCATCCTTCACTGATGCTGCCAAACATACCCTCGTAAAACGGACTTTCCTACCGATCCTTGACTTTGGCGATGTCATTTACAAAATAGCCTCCAACACACTACTCAGCAAATTGGATGCAGTCCATCACATTGCCATCCGTTTTGTCACCACAGCCCAATATACTACCCACCACTGCGACCTATATGCTCTTGTTGGCTGGCCCTCGCATCATATTCGTCGCCAAACCTACTGGCTACAGATCATCTATAAGTCTTTTCTAGGTAAAGCCCCGCCTTATCTCAGCTCATTGGTCACCACAGCTGCACCCACCCGTAGCACTCGCTCCAGCAGGTATATTTCACTGGTCACCCCCAAAGCCTATTTCTCCTTTGGCCGCCTTTCCTTCCAGTACTCTGCTGCCAATGACTGGAACGAATTTCAAAAATCACTGAAGCTGGAGACTCATATCTCCTTCACTAACTTTAAGCATCAGCTGTCAGAGCAGCTCTCTGTACATAGCCCATCCAACTACCTCATCCCCATATTGTTATTTATTTTTTGTTCCTTTGCACCCCAGTATCTCTACTTGCACATTCATCTTCTGCACATCTCACTCCATTGTTTAATTTCTCAATTGTAATTACTTCGCCACTACGATCTATTTATTGCCTTTACCTCCCTAATCTTACCTCATTTGCACACACTGTATATATACATTTTTCTATTGTGTTATTGACTCTATGTTTGTTTATTCCATGTATAACTCTGTGTTGTTGTTTGTGTCGCACTGCTTTGCTTTATCTTGGCCAAGTCGCAGTTGTAAATGAGAATTTGTTCTCAACTGGCCTACCAAAGAGGTTAAATAAAGGGGAAATTAAAAAATAAAAATGTTGTTCAAGTGCCATGAAGGCTCTGACCAAATTTGGTGTCCTCTAGGATATACTACACCCCTAATGATATAGTGAAGTCTGGTTATGTTCTATGATCTCTGAGGAATACATACGAACGTGATTTGACTGGTTGAAACAACGTTTAGGGTTAGATTTTCACAGATTCCTTTCTTTGCAAATGGAACGAGTGAAAATACAAAATCGATCGTGCATCCTATATGGACCTTTTTAGGATATGAAAAAGGATTTTATCTAACAAAACGACACTTCATGTTATCTCTGTGACCCTTTGGATGATAAATCAGAGCAAGATTTCAGAATGTAAGTACACATTACACCTTCAGAGCTGAATTGATCAAATCTATCGCGATAAAAAATAGTTTTGTTTTTAGGAGATGTCCTCAAACAATAGCATGGCATTTTTTTCGCATTACTGGCTACTGTAAATTGGACAGTGCAGTTATATTAACAGGAATTGAAGCTTTCAGCCGATATAAGACACTTATATGTACCGACATTTGTTGTTTCTCTCAAATCTGCGATGGTGACACAAGGCGCTGCATGATTTACATCTGTCGCTTTGACAGGACGCACATCCCTAAGAAGTTTTTAACCCACTGTTCCTAGGCCGTCATTGTAAACAATCATTTGTTCTTAACTGACTTGCCTAGTTAAACGAAGGTTACATTTTTAAAAAATGAAAAGATCTGAAAGAAAACTAGTTTAAAAAAAATCCCTGATGTTTCTGAAATGAGGGGTCAATAAGGCCATAAAGTTCTTGAAGCTCTATCTGAGAACTTCTGCCTTCTCCAGCAGAAGAAGACATCTCTTAAGGCACCCCTGGGAATTATATTTCAGTGTAAATCCCAGACTTAATGTCTCGGGCATTAGTGTGCAGGCACCCTTCCCAGTTTAATCTGCCACTGTGCATTCTGCTGCAGAGATTCACTTTCATATTTGTGTGAGGAACAAGAGCCCAGTGAAACAGCAGATTAGACAAAGCTTTGGGCGTGTTGGCGGCAGCTTGTTTGTTGCGTGCCTGTGAGCCAATCCAAAAGGCAGTGGTGATTACCTACATATGCAGCTGGGATCAAGTTAGCCAGACCCACAGTGGAATACAAGCTAATTTGCCTAAAACATTGATTTATTTATCCATTTAATTATTTATTTACAGAAAGAGTTCATAGTATGTTAAAGATCACACTAAGGACACGCCTGTTAGAGTGATTTGCAAACCAGGTAACCTGGTAAGAATGTTAAATCAAATGTTATTTGTCACATGTGCCAAATTAAATGCTTACTTGCGATCCCTTATCCAACAATTCAGTTTTAAGTAAATACAACAAAAAGTATGAGATAAGAATAACAAATCATTAAAGAGCAGCAGTAAATAACAATAGAGGGGCTAGGGGGGTAGAAGCTGTTTAGAAGCCTTATGGACCTCGACTTGGCACTCCGGTACTGCTTGCCATGTGATAGCAGAGACAACAGTCTATGACTAGGGTAGGTGGAGTCTTTGACAAATTTTAGGGCCTTCCTCTGACACCGCCTGGCATAGAGATACTGGATGGCAGGAAGCTTGGCCCAGGTGATGTATTGGGCCGTACGCACTACCCTCTGTAGTGCCTTGCAGTTGGAGGCCGAGCAGTTGCCATACCAAGTAGAGATACAACCCGTCAGGATGCTCTCGATGGTGCAGCTGTAAAACCTTTTGAGGATCTGAGGACCCATGCCAAATCTTTTCAGTCTCCTGAGGGGGAATAGGTTTTGTCGTGCCCTCTTCATGACTGTCTTGGTGTGCTTGGACCATGATAGTTTGTTGGTGATGTGGACGCCAAGGAACAACCTGCTCCACTACAGCCCCGTCGATGAGAATGGGGGTTTGCTTGGTCCTCTTACTCCTGTAGTCCACAATCATCTCCTTTGTCTTGATCACTTTGAGGGAGAGGTTGTTGTCCTTGTACAGCACGGTCAGGTCTCTGACCTCCTCCCTACAGGTTGTCTCATCATTGTCGGTGATCAGGCCTACCACTGTTGTGTCTTCAGCAAACTTAATGATTGTGTTTGAGTCGTGCCTGGTCGTGCAGGCATGAATCAATAGGTAGTACAGGAGGGGACTGAGCATGCACCCCTGAGGGGCCCCCATTTTGAGGAACAGCGTGGTGAATGTGTTGTTACCTACCCTTACCACATGGGAGCTGCCTGTCAGGAAGTCCAGGATCCAGTTGCAGAGGAAGGTGTTTAGTCCCAGGGTCCTTAGCTTCATGATGAGCTTTGAGGGTACTATGGTGCTGAACACAGAGCTGTAGTCAATGAATAGCATTCTCACATAGGTGTTCCTTTTGTCCAGGTGTGAAAGGGCAGTGTTGAGTGCAATAGAGATTGCATCATCTGTGGATCTGTTGGTGTGGTATGCAAATTGAAGTGGGTCTAGGGTTTCTGGGATAATTGTGTTGATGTGAGCCATGACCAGCCTTTCAAAGCATTTCATGGCTACAGAAGTGAGTGCTATGGGTCGGTAGTCATTTAGTCAGGTTACCTTAGTGTTCTTGGGCACAGGGACTATGGTGGTCTGCTTGAAACATGTAGGTATTACAGACTCAGTCAGGAAGAGGTTGAAAATGTCAGTGAAGACACTTGCCAGTTGGTCAGCGCATGCTCGGAGTACACGTCATTGTAATCTGTCTGGCCCTGCGGCCTTGTGAATGTTGACCTGTTTAAAGGTCTTACTCCCATCGGCTGCAGAGAGCGTGATCACACAGTCGTCCGGAACAGCTGTGGATTAGTATCACAAATGTGGATTTGTATCAGAAACACTGACAATGCAAATTCAGTCTCTGAACCATCTGTGTAAATCCACAACAACTGAAATATTTTCAGGTTTTACAACTTTCTAATAGTAAGCCTTTTTGGTGTATTTGAGTTATTTTTTACCAAGTATAATTGTGCAAAGCAGGAGTCCTTCAAATCCTGCTTTAATTCTCTTTGAAAATTCATAACATTTAAACAAACAAAAAGGGAAATGTGAAAATAATTTGTACTGTAAGATCGTGTGAACAAGTGTTTCTAGATAGCTGTCTTCAAGAGATTCAGGTTCAGCTCTGATGATATACCATCATTTCAAATGGGAGCACATTATTCCCCAGCGAGTTCTGCCTCCTGCATGCCAGGCCATGCCAGGCCTTCTCTCTGCTCTGCTTTATCTGGCCAACCACAGAGGTCTACTCACAAGCCTGATGGGTTTCTGGAACCCAACCACTGGGATTCTACACAGCAGAATCATTTTCAGAAAAAAGGGAATCCACAGACAGAAATGAGGGAATTCCACAAATTACTGTTTGTCAAAATGTAATCCTGTTACCATTGCTCTGAATACGAAATGGTGTAAATATGGAAATAAACTAAATTTTACTATGAGAATATACTATCCAAGTTCCCTGCTCGGTTCAGATATACAGCAGCAAACCCTGCTTCAGATTCACAGGAAAGAGGTGCCACTACTCAAAATGGTCACAGTCAAATTGGTTCTGTGGGGAGAGATTAAAACATTTGAGAAGATTTTTGAAAACACATTGAATTGCTACATTTCAGTCATACTGTGGTGGTGTGGTTCAGATCATACATCAACAACTCTATGGTAAGTTCTCTTGGTTGAGTTTTTCCTCCCATTCAGTAAGAGAGAGTTCTAAAGGGCTGGTAGCACTGCAGTTGAAAATGGGATGAATATTTAGGGACATTTTATCTGCCCATCTGTGCCCAGGCCTTGTATTGTGGCACACATTGTGAGCCACGAGAGCAGATGATGAGTGACAAGCATATCATCTTTATATCATCTCAACGATATTACCTTATGCTGCCAAGTGTGTGGATGAACCTGAGGATCAAGGTGACTGTGAGGGAACGTTGAACGCCTAGGTTAGCAGATGGCCATTCAACAGACACAAGATGGCGCCAGCTCAGTATCTTCAACTTTTGACAAGCAACCTCGATTTCAGGGAACTTGGATTTCAAAACTTCGATATTGGCAGTGTTATTGTGTGCAGTTCAGTAGATACTATTAAAAACTCCTTTCCAGAACAAAAGATCACTTACTCCCTTTTTCTAACGTACGTTATAAACAACATATTAGTTATCATCAAGTCAAACAGGGAAAGTTTAAATGAATACAATTGTATCACTCACATAAACAATTATTTTCCAGGCTTTTATGTTCTGAAAGATATTCATTTAAATCCAGTTGGGAATATGTTGTTTACAACCAAGAGACAATTTTGCAAATTGAGTCAGAAGCTCATGAATGTGCTGTTTTGATTAGAGAGTAAATGTAACAACTCAAACACACAATTGCCCTAGAGCCATTTCTGGATGCAATAATCTCCCTGTCCTCAGACTATGCCCCCCCCCCCCTTCCCAAACTCGTTTGAGGGGGGTTCAAGTGACACGCTGCCTATCTCACCACCACCCTCCCTCTCTCTCACTCTTTCTATCCTCTTTTCTGTAGTATATCTCTCTGTGAGTCTCTCTCTCTGCCTCTATTAGATCCCAAAATGCCATGCAGTATGGCCTATCTTCAAACACTAATGCTGATGACTGGTCCCTGCAGCAGTACCCCCCACCCCCAGCCTGCTCTTCCAAAGAGAGGGTAATAAAGACACAGGCAGGATTAGTGTTGCGTGCTTAACGAAGTGGTGCCAGAGAGAGAGGCCATGCCCACAGGCCGCTCCCCAACCCTGCTCTTCTCTGCTGGGGTCTCCCCAGCCTGTGCTTTTCTCAGGTCCGCTCTCTCCTCTCTCACGGGGTACTCTGTGGCTCGCTGATAGACTCTGAGTGGGTGCATTCATAAAATTGGCATTAGAGAGGCAGAGTGACAGTAGTCTTAAGTGATTTAATTTTTACCCTTAACCAAGGAAATGTATGAGAAAACAATTGAATTCTCTATTCGCTAGATTGTCCAGGGTTTCTGACAACATCCTTCCTGTGCAGAGAGAAAGCATGTTTAACTAACATGCGGTTTTGTTTTGTATTAGACTTTACAAGTACATAACTGTTGCTGTTAACCTGTGGACTGGGTTTGATGGAGGTCACATGCGTATCATTTTGAAATCACTGTGGACTTATTTTAAACAAATGGAAAACCATATCATTCTGCATGTCTGCAAAACAGTGGGACTGGTGTTTTGTAAATGTTGTCACATAAGATAAGTGTTCCATGTGAGATTCATTTAGTTATACACAGGTTAACGGTTCAGGCCTATGAAGAGGAGAGAGCCAGGGTTGATGAAGAACCGTGTACAGTACAGGACAGATGAAGAGGAGAGAGCCAGGGTTGATGAAGAGCCGTGTACGGTACAGGACAGATGAAGAGGAGAGAGCCAGGGTTGATGAAGAGCCGTGTACGGTACAGGACAGATGAAGAGGAGAGAGCCAGGGTTGATGAAGAGCCGTGTACGGTACAGGACAGATGAAGAGGAAAGAGCCAGGGTTGATGAAGAGCCGTGTACGGTACAGGACAGATGAAGAGGAGAGAGCCAGGGTTGACGAAGAGCCGTGTACGGTACAGGACAGGTGAAGAGGAGAGAGCCAGGGTTGACGAAGAGCCGTGTACGGTACAGGACAGGTGAAGAGGAGAGAGCCAGGGTTGATGAAGAGCCGTGTACGGTACAGGACAGATGAAGAGGAGAGAGCCAGGGTTGATGAAGAGCCGTGTACAGTGACAGATGAAGAGGAGAGAGCCAGGGTTGATGAAGGGTACAGGACAGATGAAGAGGAGAGAGCCAGGGTTGATGAAGACACGGTACAGGACAGATGAAGAGGAGAGAGCCAGGGTTGATTGACGGTACAGGACAGATGAAGAGGAGAGAGCCAGGGTTGATGAAGAGCCGTGTACGGTACAGGACAGATGAAGAGGAGAGAGCCAGGTTGATGAAGAGCCGTGTACGGTACAGGACAGATGAAGAGGAAAGAGCCAGGGTTGATGAAGAGCCAGGGTACTGGACAGATGAAGAGGAGAGAGCCAGGGTTGATGAAGAGCCGTGTACGGTACAGGACAGATGAAGAGGAGAGAGCCAGGGTTACAGGACAGGTGAAGGGGAGAGAGCCAGGGTTGATGAAGAGCCCTGTACGGTACAGGACAGATGAAGAGGAGAGAGCCAGGGTTGATGAAGAGCCCGTGTACGGTACAGGACAGATGAAGAGGAGAGAGCCAGGGTTGATGAAGAGCCATTATGCGGTACAGGACAGATGAAGAGAGAAGAGTACGGTACAGGACAGATGAAGAGGTTGATGAAGAGGAGAGAGCCGTGTACGGTACAGGACAGATGAAGAGGAGAGAGCCAGGGTTGATGAAGAGCCGTGTACGGTACAGGACAGATGAAGAGGAGAGAGCCAGGGTTGATGAAGACGGTACAGGACAGATGAAGAGGAGAGAGCCAGGGTTGATACAGGGAGCCGTGTACGGTACAGGACAGATGAAGAGGAGAGAGCCAGGGTTGATGAAGAGCCGTTGTACGGTACAGGACAGATGAAGAGGAGAGAGCCAGGGTTGATGAAGAGCCGTGTACGGTACAGGACAGATGAAGAGGAGAGAGCCAGGGTTGATGAAGAGGGTACAGGACAGATGAAGAGCCAGGGATGATGTACGGTACAGGACAGATGAAGAGGAGAGAGCCAGGGTTGATGAAGAGCCGTGTACGGTACAGGACAGATGAAGAGGAGAGAGCCAGGGTTGATGAAGTACGGTACAGGACAGATGAAGAGGAGAGAGCCAGGGTTGAGGACAGATGAATGAAGAGGAGAGAGCCAGGGTTGATGAAGAGCCGTGTACGGTACAGGACAGATGAAGAGGAGAGAGCCAGGGTGAAGATGAAGAGGTGAAGGGGAGAGAGCCAGGGTTGATGAAGAGTACGGTACAGGACAGATGAAGAGGAGAGAGCCAGGGTTGATGAAGAGCCGTGTACAGGACAGATGAAGAGGAGAGAGCCAGGGTTGATGAAGACAGATGAAGATGAAGAGGAGAGTGCCAGGGTTGATGAAGAGCCGTGTACGGTACAGGACAGATGAAGAGGAGAGAGCCAGGGTTGATGAAGAGCCGTGTACGGTACAGGACAGATGAAGAGGAGAGAGCCAGGGTTGATGAAGAGCCGTGTACGGTACAGGACAGATGAAGAGGAAAGAGCCAGGGTAGATGAAGAGCCGTGTACGGTACAGGACAGATGAAGAGGAGAGAGCCAGGGTTGATGAAGAGCCGTGTACGGTACAGGACAGGTGAAGAGGAGAGAGCCAGGGTTGATGAATGGCCGTGTACGGTACAGGACAGGTGGAGAGGAGAGAGCCAGGGTTGATGAAGAGCCGTGTACGGTACAGGACAGATGAAGAGGAGAGAGCCAGGGTTGATGAAGAGCCGTGTACGGTACAGGACAGATGAAGAGGAGAGAGCCAGGGTTGATGAAAAGCCGTGCACGGTACAGGACAGATGAAGAGGAGAGATACAGGGTTGATGAAGAGCCGTGTACGGTACAGGACAGATGAAGAGGAAAGAGCCAGGGTTGATGCAGAACCGTGTACGGTACAGGACAGATGAAGAGGAGAGAGCCAGGGTTGATGCAGAACCGTGTACAGTACAGGACAGATGAAGAGGAGAGAGCCAGGGTTGATGAAGAGCCGTGTACGGTACAGGACAGATGAAGAGGAGAGAGCCAGGTTTGATGAAGAGCCGTGTACGGTACAGGACAGATGAAGAGGAGAGAGCCAGGGTTGATGAAGAGCCGTGTACGGTACAGGACAGGTTAAGAGGAGAGAGCCAGGGTTGATGAAGAGCCGTGTACGGTACAGGACAGATGAAGATGAGAGAGCCAGGGTTGATGAAGAGCCGTGTACGGTACAGGACAGATGAAGAGGAGAGAGCCAGGGTTGATGAAGAGCCGTGTACGGTACAGGACAGGTGAAAAAGGAGAGACCCAAGGTTGATGTAGAGCCGTGTACGGTACAGGACACCTGTTGGTGAAGAGGAGAGGGCCAGGGTTGATGAAGAGCCGTGTACGGTACAGGACAGGTGAAGAGGAGAGAGCCAGGGTTGATGTAGAGCCGTGTACGGTACAGGACAACTGTTGGTGAAGAGGAGAGGGCCAGGGTTGATGAAGAGCCGTGTACGGTACAGGACAGGTGAACCATGCATCTGCTGCTACCATGTTACTGCCGCAAAACACAGTGTGACAGATTAGGGCATGGCTCTCACACCCAGTGGCCCACTTTTCACACGGTAGCTGTCTCAGGCCAAGTTACGCACATCTCTTAGTTGGCTCATGCTGTGGGTTGAGTAATGTACTGTAGACCCCCAGTCTATGCGCTACACACATATGGTGACTATTAATGCTCTCCTTCCTTCTGCTCCACTACAAACCCCTAATATTATGGTCTTTCCCCGCCTGTTTGTTTCAGGTCCTTTACCCTCCTCAACCTGTTTGCTTTGTACCTCAGTCACGCTAGTGAGGATTCCATTAAGGACAGCATTAAGGCCCAGTGTGTGTGGAGGAAAGGTCAAATTCTGTTTATACATGTTCATTTACATTTGATTATATGACAAAGCTTATGCTACTAAATGTTGATTGCAGTCTATTTGAGAGGCAGGGGAACAGGCCTCAATTCACATCCTCTGCTTTTTTCCTATCCACCGTGGAGCATATAGCATAGATGTACTGTATAAAATATAGATCCCAGTAAAGTGTGATATATATTACCTCACTGAGTAGCATGTCTGTGTGTAATCTGGTTCTACAAATAATATAGCTGGGTCAGGTACCCCAGCTATTATTGATAGGGGCTGAAGTTTTTTACCTTCTTTTGGAATGGTTGAGCTCAAGCAGCGTTTCAGGGGCTTTATGCAAGTGAAGAGGCATGCAGGTTCATTCTATTTTTACCAGTATAAGCCTTAAAGATTAACATAGTTTACCTGTCCCTGCCATGCTTTTGGTATTCTATCCACTAACTCCAGCTCAAATTAACTGGATTCCTCGCTTAATCCCATACTTTTTTATAGTAAATGTGACTTCAATTTCTAAAACATTTTCGCTCAACAACTTTTCAAAACTGGCATGAAAATATTTTCCTGAAATGAATGATGTTTTTATTATTGTTGGAATGGACACTTTCAGCTTGGAGTGTAATTTTTCCAGGCATTTGGATATAAAGTACCTATGGACAGATACAGTGGTATCTCAATTATGTCTGTTTTTTCTTACTATTCCCATACTTTTGATTTCCACTTAAAAGAGAAAGGTGATATATTCCTATGATTGGAAATGTTCAATGCTCCTTCTCGAAGCGGTGCTCTGTCCTGTGCAGATAAGGCCATGTGAGATGTGCCTGTCTGAAATGAAACCCTGACGAACAGAAGAGCGCTGTCTTCCCAGACACAGTGGGAGAGGACGAGGCTGGGATGGAAGCCTTTGAGAGCAGTGCCTTTAATATCTGCAACGCTGTAACATCAGTATGGTGACATTTTGGCAGCACCATCGAGATCCAACGGTGGCCATGCTGCTCCCACAATCAATTATCCAGGCATAATATTCCGCTAGTGTGTGGACATGAATCAGTCCAGGACAAGGCCTCTCCTCCGCCTTGATTCACAAGAAAAAAGCTGGGGCCTTTCATTTAACCCCTAAGAAAGGAGGAAAACGCTTGGTTTACTGATAAGAGGAGAGAAAAACTTGCAAATAGACCTAAATCATTGTTTAGAGACAGTACATTTTTCAGACGGTCAAAAGGGATTTATTCCACCAATTGTGGAATCTGATGGACAGAGGACAATGACTCCACTGACTCTCCATTGAAATAATAATGAATATAAAATGTATGGAGGAAGATGTCCTTCACATGGCTCAATAAAGCATTTCGTGATAAAAGTGAGAACTACACAGATAGGAAAACCACAATATGTATTCTAATTGGTCAATCAAAGGTCAACTGGCCCTTTTGCGTTCGCCAGCTCTGCCATTTCACTTTTCAGGTCAAAATGTAGAGTACTGCTTCAGTGTCTTCCATGCATAACTATACAATGATTTGTCTTAAAACTGTTTCTGCTGGTGTACAGTGTAGGAGAGTGAGTGTTACTTTTATGGTAGCAGTAGCCCTATATGGATGTTTAAGTAATGAGCTGTGGTACTGTGTGTGCCAGATTTAGCTGTGTGGTGTACATTGTCTTGAGTGATTAGCCATAGTACGCGTTGTAAAGTACTGCGAGGACTCAGACTCCACAGCCAGCCAGCCGGCCCTGCTGTGCTTGACAAACAGAACCATTCCACTCCACCACTCCATTTAATTTCCATCTGTATGCTATCACTGGGCTGTCAGCGGCCGGATTGGCCTGTACAGTAGTTTGCAGGATGAAAGGAGGGAGATCCTGTTGAGTGAATAATCTTGCCAGTTTACAGAAGAGAGTGGCTGTCGACTTGACAGACTGTGGGTTGGTTGCACACAGATTTGGGATTCATGGGCAATCCCATAGTCCCTTTAAGTCTGGACGTGTGAATGTGAAATCAATGGTACATCCATACAACAGTTTGTTTGCTGGGCTCTGAGACGCTTTGAGATTTAAATAAAAGTCATGGATCTTCACCTTAAGGCTTGAGGACATGGAGAAGAGAACCTCAACAAAGTGTTGCAGCATAGAATACTATGTTCTCTCCTACAATATTTAGAATTTTCTTGAATTATTCAAGTCTGTCTGTATTTCACAAAACAATTAAAAAATATAGATAGTATTGTTGGCATAAAAGTATACATGTAAACAGGATCTCAGACACTACTACAATGTACGCTAAGACTTCAAACCTTACCTCCACCTTCCCGTATCATATATTTTAGTGAGAAGACATCCCAGTGAGAGGACATTCAACATCCTAAAGTGGAAAAACTTCACTAACCCTTCATTTAACCTGTGTGTATGCTGCTGTTTACTTCATATACAAAGAAGGTCTGCAGTCTGTAGTGCTCCCTGGTCCCTGGTTAAAGTACTTTACTATGAAGATAACCCAAAGTAGCAGTAGCAGCAGCAGTAGCAGTAGTAGCAGTAGTAGCAGTAGTAGCAGTAGCAGCAGTAGCAGTAGCAGCAGCAGCAGCAGCAGCAACAGTAACAGCAGCAGCAACAGTAACAGCAGCAGCAACAGTAGCAGCAGCAGCGGCAGTAGCAGCAGCAGCAGCAACAGTAGCAGCAGCAGCGGCAGTAGCAGTAGCAGCAGCAGCGGCAGTAGCAGTAGCAGCAGCAGTAGCAGTAGCAGTAGCAGCAGCAGTAGCAGCAGTAGCAGTAGCAGCAGTAGCAGTAGCAGTGGTAGCAGTAGCAGTAGCAGCAATAGCAGTAGCAGCAGTAGCAGCAGCAGCAGCAGCAGCTACAGTCGCAGCAGCAGCAACAGTAGCAGCAACAGTAGCAGCAGCAGTAGCAGTGGCAGCAGCAACAGTAGCAGCAGCAGTGGCTGTAGCAGTAGTAGCAGCAGCAGCAGCAGCAGCAACAGTAGCAGCAGCAGCGGCAGCGGCAGTAGCAGCAGCAGTAGCAGTGGCAGCAGTAGCAGTAGCAGTAGCAGTAGCAGCAGTAGCAGTAGGAGTAGCAGCAGTAGCAGCAGCAGCAACAGTAGGAGCAGTAGCAGCAGCAGTAGCAGTAGCAACAGTAGGAGCAACAGTAGAAGCAGCAGCAGCAGCAGTAGCAGCAGCAACAGTAGGAGCAGTAGCAGCAGCAACAGTAGCAGCAGCAGCAGTAGCAGCAGTAGCAGCAGCAGTGGCAGTGGCAGCATTAGCAGTAGCAGCAGTAGCAGTAGCAGCAGCAGCAGCAGTAGCAGTAGCAGTAGCAGCAGCAGCAGCAGTAGCAGCAGCAGTAGCAGCAGTAGAAGCAGCAGCAACAGAAGGAGCAGTAGCAACAGCAGCAGCAGCAGCAGCAGCAGTAGTAGTAGCAGTAGCAGCAGCAGCAGTAGTAGTAGCAGTAGCAGTAGCAACAGCAGCAGCAGCAACAGTAGGAACAGTAGCAGCAGCAGCAACATTAGGAGCAGTAGCAGCAGCAGCAGCAGTGGCAGAGGCAGCAGTAGCAGCAGCAGCAGTAGTAGTAGCAGTAGCAGCAGTAGCAGTAGCAATAGCAGCAGCAGCAACAGTAGGAACAGTAGCAGCAGCAGCATCAGTAGGAGCAGTAGCAGCAGCAGCAGCAGCAGTAGTAGTAGCAGTAGCAGCAACAGTAGCAGCAGCAGTGGCAGAGGCAGCAGTAGCAGCAGCAACAGTAGGAGCAGCAGTGGCAGAGGCAGCAGTAGGAGCAGCAGCAGCAGCAGTAGCAGCAGCAGCAGCGACAGTAGCAGAAGCAGTGGCAGAGGCAGTGGCAGCAGCAGCAACAGAAGGAGCAGCAAGCAGCAGCAGTGGCAGCAGCAGTAGCAGCAGTTGCAGTAGCAGCAGTAGCAGTAGCAAGCAGCAGTAGTAGCAGCAGCAGAAGCAGCAGCAGCAGCAGTGGCAGCAGTAGCAGCAGCAGCAGCAGAAGCAGCAGCAGTAGCAGCAGCAGTAGCAGTAGCAGCAGCAGCAGCAGCAGCAGTGGCAGTAGCAGTGGCAGTAGCAGTAGCAGTGGCAGCAGCAGTAGCTGGTGGCAGCAGTAGCAGTAGCAGCAGCAGGCAGCGCAGTAGCAAGTGGCAGCAGTAGCAGTAGCAGCAGTAGCAGTAGCAACAGCAGCAGCAGAAGCAGCAGCAGTAGTAGCAGCAGCAGCAACAGCAGCAGCAGCAGCAGAGGCAGCAGCAGCGGTGGCAGCAACAGTAGCAGCAGCAGCAGCAGCAGTAGTAGTAGCAGTGGCAGCAACAGTAGCAGCAGTGGCAGAGGCAGCAGTAGCAGCAGCAGCGTGGCAGCGTTGTTGCAGTAGCAGCAGCAGTGCAGCAGAGGCAGCAGCAGTAGCAGTGGCAACAGCAGTAGCAGCAGCAGCAGTGGCAGCAGTGGCAGCAGTAGCAGCAGCAGCAGTAGCAGTAGCAGTAGCAGCAGCAGCAGTAGCAGTGGCAGCAGCAGCAGCAACAGCAGCAGCAGAAGCAGCAGCAGTAGCAGTGGCAGCAGCAGCAGTTGCAGTAGCAGCAGCAGCAGCAGTAGCAGTGGCAGCAGTAGCAGCAGTTGCAGTAGCAACAGTAGCAGTAGCAGTAGCAGTAGCAGTAGGCAGAGGCAGTGGCAGCAACAAACAGCAGCAGCAGTGGCAGAGGCAACAGTAGCAGCAGCAGCAGTAGCAGTAGCAGCAGCAGTAGCAATAGCAGCAACAGTAGCAGCAGCAGCAGCAGTAGTAGTAGCAGTAGCAGCAACAGTAGCAGTGGCAGCAGTAGCAGTAGCAGCAGTAGTGGCAGCAGGCAGCAGCAGTAGCAGTCTAACAGTAGGAGCATGGACAGTAACAGCGTAGCAGTAGCAGCAGTAGCAGTAGCAACAGCAGCAGCAGTGGCAGAGGCAGCAGTAGCAGCAGCAGCAGTAGTAGTAGCAGTAGCAGCAGTAGCAGTAGCAAAAGCAGCAGCAGCAACAGTAGGAACAGTAGCAGCAGCAGCAACAGTAGGAGCAGTAGCAGCAGCAGCAGCAGCAGCAGCAGTAGTAGTAGCAGTAGCAGCAACAGTAGCAGCAGCAGCAGCAGCGACAGTAGCAGCAGCAGTGGCAGAGGCAGCAGTAGCAGCAGCAACAGTAGGAGCAGCAGCAGCAGCAGTAGCAGCAGCAGAAGCAGCAGCAGCAGCAGCAGCAGCAGCAGCAGCAGAAGCAGCAGCAGTAGCAGTAGCAGCAGTAGCAGTAGCAGCAGCAGTAGCAGTGGCAGCAGTAGCAGCAGTAGCAGTAGCAACAGTAGCAGTAGCAGTAGCAGCAGCAGTAGCAGTAGCAGTAGCAGCAGCAGAAGCAGCAGCAGTAGCAGTAGCAGCAGTAGAAGCAGCAGCAGTAGCAGTAGTAGCAGCAGCAGCAGTAGCAGTAGCAGTAGCAGCAGCAGTGGCAGAGGCAGCAGTAGCAGCAGCAACAGAGCAGTAGCAGTAGCAGCAGCAGCAGCAGCAGCAGTAGCAGTGGCAGCAGTAGCAGTAGCAGCAGCAGAAGCAGCAGCAGTAGCAGTAGCAGCAGCAGCAGCAGTAGCAGTAGCAGCAGCAGCAGCAGTAGCAGTGGCAGCAGTAGCAGTAGCAGCAGCAGAAGCAGCAGCAGTAGCAGTAGCAGCAGCAGAAGCAGCAGCAGTAGCAGTGGCAGCAGTAGCAGCAGCAGTAGCAGTAGCAACAGTAGCAGTAGCAGTAGCAGCAGCAGTAGCAACAGTAGTAGCAGTAGCAGCAGCAGCAGTAGCAGTAGCAGCAGCAGAAGCAGCAGCAGCAGCAGTAGCAACAGTAGGAGCAGGATCAGGGCTAGGAGCGAGGTGGCTTTCCGTATTGTATAATACGCGTAACTCCTCTTGCTGTTGATTTTCTGCATTATCCACAGTCAAACATCAGGCAAAATAAAGAAGGAATGCTATTTTTCATTCCTGTTAAACAGCGACAACCTCACAAGTCTTTCATTAATGTGTAAGTGGCGTTCCCATTCATATCAAGGTGTAAGCGGAAAATAATTAAGGACTACTTACAGTAGTTGGAGTATTTCTTGAATAGTATTTTGTTGTAATGCATTTGTACAGCACTTAAATATCTATAGAGGTGAGGGGATCGATATACTGTATCGAACATGAAATCTGACTCATGATTTAACACGGTGACTGTTCAGACGGAAACATTTAGCTTTCCTCTACACAACAACACTGCCTTAAGCCCAGTACGGTCCTCCTTCTTCCCAGAGTGCACCAGTGCAACCCCAGGCCCCCTCTCCAGCCAGCAATCTATGTGACGGCACAGTGCTGGCAGGAGAGTGTTATTAAATAGGCTTTGTGGAAGGCCTCTAGGTAGCTCCCAGGACCAGACAGAGATAGCGTGAGGGGGGCTATTTGGCTTAAGTGTTTTTTATTAGAATGGATGGAGACTTAAGCCCCATAACGAAGCATCAGCTATTTATCCCAGACAGGGGCCCTCTTTACAGCTCTCTCTTTCTCTCTCTCTTTCTCCACCTAGCCCATAGTGGGCTTATTGTAAAACACTGGCCCCTCCGTCATTGCAAAGGCCTGCATACTCTCTCTTTCACTTGACTCAGCTTTTGCCCTCTCAAAATACTGAGGCAGCAGGCTGGTATTCTGCAGTTCCTTTATCATCTGCACCAAGCCTATTTCTAGTTGGCTGAACCAATAATCATTACCCCTGAAAACAAACTGTCCGCAGAAAGAGGAGTGGCAGTGGGACCAATTCCTTGAATTGTGCGTGCATATGTACGTCCGTGTGTGAATGTGTGTGTGTGTTCAAGTGTGTGTGTATCCCAAGATTTAGGATAATAAGGACAATGGGTAACAACATAACAGGCAGCTCACACACTTTCTCACAGTGGTATATATATATTGGATCCAGCTGTCCGTTGATGACATATCTTCTCTCTCCAGCTGTAATGGTATGTTGACAGTAACATGTGTAGGCTTGCTTTTACACTGCCCACAACTGACACTGGAAAACTCACAACATCTGCTCTCAACAAAGGAAATGAAATGAGGAAGAAAGACCCACAACCCCCAAATGGGTCAAATAACCCTGGCTACCAATTTTAACCTCACACCTTTCTGAACCTCTCCAGTCTCCACCACCTCAACACCAGAACTTCACAGATGGGACCATTATGAAATTATAAACTTAACAGGCACTAATCTCAGCACCCAGAACCAAATCTTACATGCACACTGGTCAGCTATTTGGCTTCTCTGTCATGAGGCTACATTTAGACTGACAGTACTGTACCTGTAAAGTGTGTAGACACCTTAGAGAAAGGTCTGTATGTAGACACCTCAGAGAAAGGGCTGTATGTAGACACCTCAGAGAAAGGTCTGTATGTAGACACCTCAGAGAAAGGTCTATATGTAGACACCTTAGAGAAAGGTCTGTATGTAGACACCTTAGAGAAAGGGTTGTATGTAGACACCTCAGAGAAAGGCCTGTGTGTAGACACCTCAGAGAAAGGTCTGTATGTAGACACCTCAGAGAAAGGGTTGTATGTAGACACCTCAGAGAAACGTCTGCATGTAGACACCTTAGAGAAAGGTCTGTATGTAGACACCTCAGAGAAAGGTCTGCATGTAGACACCTCAGAGAAAGATCTCTATGTAGACACCTCAGAGAAAGGTCTGTATGTAGACACCTCAGAGAAAGGTCTTTATGTAGACACCTTAGAGAAAGGTCTATATGTAGACACCTCAGAGAAAGGGTTGTATGTAGACACCTCAGAGAAAGGTTTGTATGTAGACACCTCAGAGAAAGGGTTGTATGTAGACACCTTAGAGAAAGGTCTGTATGTAGACACCTCAGAGAAAGGTCTGTATGTAGACACCTCAGAGAAAGGTCTGTATGTAGACACCTCAGAGAAAGGGCTGTATGTAGACACCTCAGAGAAAGGTCTGTATGTAGACACCTCAGAGAAAGGTCTGTATGTAGACACCTCAGAGAAAGGTCTGTATGTAGACACCTCAGAGAAAGGGTTGTATGTAGACACCTCAGAGAAAGGTCTGCATGTAGACACCTCAGAGAAAGGTCTGTATGTAGACACCTCAGAGAAAGGTCTCTATGTAGACACCTTAGAGAAAGGGCTATATGTAGACACCTCAGAGAACGGGTTGTATGTAGACACCTCAGAGAAAGGTCTGCATGTAGACACCTCAGAGAAAGGTCTGTATGTAGACACCTCGGAGAAAGGTCTGTATGTAGACACCTCAGAGAAAGGTCTGTGTGTAGACACCTCGGAGAAAGGTCTCTATATAGACACCTCAGAGAAAGGGTTGTATGTAGACACCTCAGAGAAAGGGCTGTATGTAGACACCTCAGAGAAAGGTCTGCATGTAGACACCTCAGAGAAAGGGCTGTTTGTAGAAACATCAGAGAAAGGTCTGTATGTAGACACCTCAGAGAAAGGGTTGTATGTAGACACCTCAGAGAAAGGTCTGCATGTAGACACCTCAGAGAAAGGTCTATATGTAGACACCTCAGAGAAAGGTCTGCATGTAGCCACCTCAGACACAGGGCTGTATGTAGACACCTCAGAGAAAGGTATGTATGTAGACACCTCAGAGAAAGGGCTGTATGTAGACACCTCAGAGAAAGGGCTGTATGTAGACACCTCAGAGAAAGGGTTGTATGTAGACATCTCAGAGAAAGGGCTGTATGTAGACACCTTAGAGAAAGGTCTGTATGTAGACACCCCAGAGAAAGATCTCTATGTAGACACCTCAGAGAAAGGTCTGTATGTAGACACCTCAGAGAAAGGTCTCTATGTAGACACCTTAGAGAAAGGTCTATATGTAGACACCTCAGAGAAAGGGCTGTATGTAGACACCTCAGAGAAAGGTCTGCATGTAGACACCTCAGAGAAAGGGCTGTTTGTAGAAACATCAGAGAAAGGTCTGTATGTAGACACCTCAGAGAAAGGGTTGTATGTAGACACCTCAGAGAAAGGTCTATATGTAGACACCTCAGAGAAAGGTCTGCATGTAGCCACCTCAGACACAGGGTTGTATGTAGAAACCTCAGAGAAAGGTATGTATGTAGACACCTCAGAGAAAGGTATGTATGTAGACACCTCAGAGAAAGGGCTGTATGTAGACACCTCAGAGAAAGGGCTGTATGTAGACACCTCAGAGAAAGGGTTGTATGTAGACATCTCAGAGAAAGGGCTGTATGTAGACACCTCAGAGAAAGGTATGTATGTAGACACCTCAGAGAAAGGGCTGTAAGTAGACGCCTCAGAGAAAGGTCTGTATGTAGACACCTCAGAGAAAGGGTTGTATGTAGACACCTCAGAGAAAGGTCTGCATGTAGACACCTTAGAGAAAGGTCTGTATGTAGACACCCCAGAGAAAGATCTCTATGTAGACACCTCAGAGAAAGGGCTGTATGTAGACACCTCAGAGAAAGGGTTGTATGTAGACACCTCAGAGAAAGGTCTGCATGTAGACACCTCAGAGAAAGGCCTGTGTGTAGACACCTCAGAGAAAGGTCTGTATGTAGACACCTCAGAGAAAGGGTTGTATGTAGACACCTCAGAGAAAGGTCTGCATGTAGACACCTCAGAGAAAGGTCTATATGTAGACACCTCAGAGAAAGGTCTGCATGTAGCCACCTCAGACACAGGGCTGTATGTAGACACCTCAGAGAAAGGTATGTATGTAGACACCTCAGAGAAAGGTATGTATGTAGACACCTTAGAGAAAGGTCTGTATGTAGACACCTCAGAGAAAGGGCTGTATGTAGACACCTCAGAGAAAGGTCTGTATGTAGACACCTCAGAGAAAGGTCTATATGTAGACACCTTAGAGAAAGGTCTGTATGTAGACACCTTAGAGAAAGGTTGTATGTAGACACCTCAGAGAAAGGCCTGTGTGTAGACACCTCAGAGAAAGGGTCTGTATGTCAGAGACACCTCATGTAGAAGAGGGTTGTATGTAGACACCTCAGAGAAAGGTCTGCATGTAGACACCTTAGAGAAAGGTCTGTATGTAGACACCTCAGAGAAAGATCTCTATGTAGACACCTCAGAGAAAGGTCTGTATGTAGACACCTCAGAGAAAGGTCTTTATGTAGACACCTTAGAGAAAGGTCTATATGTAGACACCTCAGAGAAAGGGTTGTATGTAGACACCTCAGAGAAAGGTTTGTATGTAGACACCTCAGAGAAAGGGTTGTATGTAGACACCTTAGAGAAAGGTCTGTATGTAGACACCTCAGAGAAAGGTCTGTATGTAGACACCTCAGAGAAAGGTCTGTATGTAGACACCTCAGAGAAAGGGCTGTATGTAGACACCTCAGAGAAAGGTCTGTATGTAGACACCTCAGAGAAAGGTCTGTATGTAGACACCTCAGAGAAAGGGTTGTATGTAGACACCTCAGAGAAAGGTCTGCATGTAGACACCTCAGAGAAAGGTCTGTATGTAGACACCTCAGAGAAAGGTCTCTATGTAGACACCTTAGAGAAAGGGCTATATGTAGACACCTCAGAGAACGGGTTGTATGTAGACACCTCAGAGAAAGGTCTGCATGTAGACACCTCAGAGAAAGGTCTGTATGTAGACACCTCGGAGAAAGGTCTGTATGTAGACACCTCAGAGAAAGGTCTGTGTGTAGACACCTCGGAGAAAGGTCTCTATATAGACACCTCAGAGAAAGGGTTGTATGTAGACACCTCAGAGAAAGGGCTGTTTGTAGAAACATCAGAGAAAGGTCTGTATGTAGACACCTCAGAGAAAGGGTTGTATGTAGACACCTCAGAGAAAGGTCTGCATGTAGACACCTCAGAGAAAGGTCTATATGTAGACACCTCAGAGAAAGGTCTGCATGTAGCCACCTCAGACACAGGGCTGTATGTAGACACCTCAGAGAAAGGTATGTATGTAGACACCTCAGAGAAAGGTATGTATGTAGACACCTCAGAGAAAGGGCTGTATGTAGACACCTCAGAGAAAGGGCTGTATGTAGACACCTCAGAGAAAGGGTTGTATGTAGACATCTCAGAGAAAGGGCTGTATGTAGACACCTTAGAGAAAGGTCTGTATGTAGACACCCCAGAGAAAGATCTCTATGTAGACACCTCAGAGAAAGGTCTGTATGTAGACACCTCAGAGAAAGGTCTCTATGTAGACACCTTAGAGAAAGGTCTATATGTAGACACCTCAGAGAAAGGGCTGTATGTAGACACCTCAGAGAAAGGTCTGCATGTAGACACCTCAGAGAAAGGGCTGTTTGTAGAAACATCAGAGAAAGGTCTGTATGTAGACACCTCAGAGAAAGGGTTGTATGTAGACACCTCAGAGAAAGGTCTATATGTAGACACCTCAGAGAAAGGTCTGTATGTAGACACCTCAGAGAAAGGGTTGTATGTAGACACCTCAGAGAAAGGTATGTATGTAGACACCTCAGAGAAAGGTATGTATGTAGACACCTCAGAGAAAGGGCTGTATGTAGACACCTCAGAGAAAGGGCTGTATGTAGACACCTCAGAGAAAGGGTTGTATGTAGACATCTCAGAGAAAGGGCTGTATGTAGACACCTCAGAGAAAGGTATGTATGTAGACACCTCAGAGAAAGGGCTGTAAGTAGACACCTCAGAGAAAGGTCTGTATGTAGACACCTCAGAGAAAGGGTTGTATGTAGACACCTCAGAGAAAGGTCTGCATGTAGACACCTTAGAGAAAGGTCTGTATGTAGACACCCCAGAGAAAGATCTCTATGTAGACACCTCAGAGAAAGGGCTGTATGTAGACACCTCAGAGAAAGGGTTGTATGTAGACACCTCAGAGAAAGGTCTGCATGTAGACACCTCAGAGAAAGGCCTGTGTGTAGACACCTCAGAGAAAGGTCTGTATGTAGACACCTCAGAGAAAGGGTTGTATGTAGACACCTCAGAGAAAGGTCTGCATGTAGACACCTCAGAGAAAGGTCTATATGTAGACACCTCAGAGAAAGGTCTGCATGTAGCCACCTCAGACACAGGGCTGTATGTAGACACCTCAGAGAAAGGTATGTATGTAGACACCTCAGAGAAAGGTATGTATGTAGACACCTCAGAGAAAGGGCTGTATGTAGACACCTCAGAGAAAGGGCTGTATGTAGACACCTCAGAGAAAGGGTTGTATGTAGACACCTCAGAGAAAGGTATGTATGTAGACACCTCAGAGAAAGGGCTGTAAGTAGACACCTCAGAGAAAGGGCTGTATGTAGACACCTCAGAGAAAGGGTTGTATGTAGACACCTCAGAGAAAGGTCTGCATGTAGACACCTTAGAGAAAGGTCTGTATGTAGACACCCCAGAGAAAGATCTCTATGTAGACACCTCAGAGAAAGGTCTGTATGTAGACACCTCAGAGAAAGGTCTCTATGTAGACACCTTAGAGAAAGGTCTATATGTAGACACCTCAGAGAAAGGGTTGTATGTAGACACCTCAGAGAAAGGTCTGCATGTAGACACCTCAGAGAAAGGTCTGTATGTAGACACCTCGGAGAAAGGTCTGCATGTAGACACATCAGAGAAAGGTCTGTATGTAGACACCTCAGAGAAAGGTTTGTATGTAGACACCTCAGAGAAAGGGTTGTATGTAGACACCTTAGAGAAAGGTCTGTATGTAGACACCTCAGAGAAAGGTCTGTATGTAGAGACCTCAGAGAAAGGTCTGTATGTAGACACCTCAGAGAAAGGTCTGCATGTAGACACCTCAGAGAAAGGGCTGTATGTAGACACCTCAGAGAAAGGGTTGTATGTAGACACCTCAGAGAAAGGGCTGTATGTAGACACATCAGAGAAAGGTCTGTATGTAGCCACCTCAGAGAAAGGGTTGTATATAGACACCTCAGAGAAAGGTCTGCATGTAGCCACCTCAGAGAAAGGGCTGTATGTAGACACCTCAGAGAAAGTGCTGTATGTAGACACCTCAGAGAAAGGGTTGTATGTAGACACCTCAGAGAAAGGTCTGCATGTAGACACCTTAGAGAAAGGTCTGTATGTAGACACCCCAGAGAAAGATCTCTATGTAGACACCTCAGAGAAAGGTCTGTATGTAGACACCTCAGAGAAAGGTCTCTATGTAGACACCTTAGAGAAAGGTCTATATGTAGACACCTCAGAGAAAGGGTTGTATGTAGACACCTCAGAGAAAGGTCTGCATGTAGACACCTCAGAGAAAGGTCTGTATGTAGACACCTCGGAGAAAGGTCTGCATGTAGACACCTCAGAGAAAGGTCTGTATGTAGACACCTCAGAGAAAGGTTTGTATGTAGACACCTCAGAGAAAGGGTTGTATGTAGACACCTTAGAGAAAGGTCTGTATGTAGACACCTCAGAGAAAGGTCTGTATGTAGAGACCTCAGAGAAAGGTCTGTATGTAGACACCTCAGAGAAAGGTCTGCATGTAGACACCTCAGAGAAAGGGCTGTATGTAGACACCTCAGAGAAAGGGTTGTATGTAGACACCTCAGAGAAAGGGCTGTATGTAGACACATCAGAGAAAGGTCTGTATGTAGCCACCTCAGAGAAAGGGTTGTATATAGACACCTCAGAGAAAGGTCTGCATGTAGCCACCTCAGAGAAAGGGCTGTATGTAGACACCTCAGAGAAAGTGCTGTATGTAGACACCTCAGAGAAAGGGTTGTATGTAGACACCTCAGAGAAAGGTCTGCATGTAGACACCTCAGAGAAAGGCCTGTGTGTAGACACCTCAGAGAAAGGTCTGTATGTAGACACCTCAGAGAAAGGGCTGTATGTAGACACCTCAGAGAAAGGTCTGTATGTAGATACCTCAGAGAAAGGTCTGTATGTAGACACCTCAGAGAAAGGTCTGTATGTAGACACCTCAGAGAAAGCGTTGTATGTAGACACCTCAATGAAAGGTCTGCATGTAGACACCTTAGAGAAAGGTCTGTATGTAGACACCTCAGAGAAAGGTCTGTATGTAGACACCTCAGAGAAAGGTCTCTATGTAGACACCTTAGAGAAAGGGCTATATGTAGACACCTCAGAGAAAGGGTTGTATGTAGACACCTCAGAGAAAGGTCTGCATGTAGACACCTCAGAGAAAGGTCTGTATGTAGACACCTCGGAGAAAGGTCTGTATGTAGACACCTCAGAGAAAGGTCTGTGTGTAGACACCTCGGAGAAAGGTCTCTATGTAGACACCTCAGAGAAAGGGTTGTATGTAGACACCTCAGAGAAAGGGCTGTATGTAGACACCTCAGAGAAAGGTCTGCATGTAGACACCTCAGAGAAAGGGCTGTTTGTAGAAACATCAGAGAAAGGTCTGTATGTAGACACCTCAGAGAAAGGGCTGTATGTAGACACCTCAGAGAAAGGGTTGTATGTAGACACCTCAGAGAAAGGTCTGCATGTAGACACCTCAGAGAAAGGCCTGTGTGTAGACACCTCAGAGAAAGGTCTGTATGTAGACACCTCAGAGAAAGGGTTGTATGTAGACACCTCAGAGAAAGGTCTGCATGTAGACACCTCAGAGAAAGGTCTATATGTAGACACCTCAGAGAAAGGGTTGTATGTAGACACCTCAGAGAAAGGTATGTATGTAGACACCTCAGAGAAAGGGCTGTAAGTAGACACCTCAGAGAAAGGTCTGTATGTAGACACCTCAGAGAAAGGGTTGTATGTAGACACCTCAGAGAAAGGTCTGCATGTAGACACCTTAGAGAAAGGTCTGTATGTAGACACCTCAGAGAAAGGTCTGTATGTAGACACCTCAGAGAAAGGTCTCTATGTAGACACCTTAGAGAAAGGTCTATATGTAGACACCTCAGAGAAAGGGTTGTATGTAGACACCTCAGAGAAAGGTCTGCATGTAGACACCTCAGAGAAAGGTCTGTATGTAGACACCTCGGAGAAAGGTCTGCATGTAGACACCTCAGAGAAAGGTCTGTATGTAGACACCTCAGAGAAAGGTTTGTATGTAGACACCTCAGAGAAAGGGTTGTATGTAGACACCTTAGAGAAAGGTCTGTATGTAGACACCTCAGAGAAAGGTCTGTATGTAGAGACCTCAGAGAAAGGTCTGAATGTAGACACCTCAGAGAAAGGTCTGCATGTAGACACCTCAGAGAAAGGGCTGTATGTAGACACCTCAAAGAAAGGGTTGTATGTAGACACCTCAGAGAAAGGGCTGTATGTAGACACATCAGAGAAAGGTCTGTATGTAGACACCTCAGAGAAAGGGTTGTATATAGACACCTCAGAGAAAGGTCTGCATGTAGCCACCTCAGAGAAAGGGCTGTATGTAGACACCTCAGAGAAAGTGCTGTATGTAGACACCTCAGAGAAAGGGTTGTATGTAGACACCTCAGAGAAAGGTCTGCATGTAGACACCTCAGAGAAAGGCCTGTGTGTAGACACCTCAGAGAAAGGTCTGTATGTAGACACCTCAGAGAAAGGGCTGTATGTAGACACCTCAGAGAAAGGTCTGTATGTAGACACCTCAGAGAAAGGTCTGTATGTAGACACCTCAGAGAAAGGGTTGTATGTAGACACCTCAGAGAAAGGTCTGCATGTAGACACCTTAGAGAAAGGTCTGTATGTAGACACCTCAGAGAAAGGTCTGTATGTAGACACCTCAGAGAAAGGTCTCTATGTAGACACCTTAGAGAAAGGGCTATATGTAGACACCTCAGAGAAAGGGTTGTATGTAGGCACCTCAGAGAAAGGTCTGCATGTAGACACCTCAGAGAAAGGTCTGTATGTAGACACCTCGGAGAAAGGTCTGTATGTAGACACCTCAGAGAAAGGTCTGTGTGTAGACACCTCGGAGAAAGGTCTCTATGTAGACACCTCAGAGAAAGGGTTGTATGTAGACACCTCAGAGAAAGGGCTGTATGTAGACACCTCAGAGAAAGGTCTGCATGTAGACACCTCAGAGAAAGGGCTGTTTGTAGAAACATCAGAGAAAGGTCTGTATGTAGACACCTCAGAGAAAGGGCTGTATGTAGACACCTCAGAGAAAGGGTTGTATGTAGACACCTCAGAGAAAGGTCTGCATGTAGACACCTCAGAGAAAGGTCTGTATGTAGACACCCCAGAGAAAGATCTCTATGTAGACACCTCAGAGAAAGGTCTGTATGTAGACACCTCAGAGAAAGGTCTCTATGTAGACACCTTAGAGAAAGGTCTATATGTAGACACCTCAGAGAAAGGGTTGTATGTAGACACCTCAGAGAAAGGTCTGCATGTAGACACCTCAGAGAAAGGTCTGTATGTAGACACCTCAGAGAAAGGTTTGTATGTAGACACCTCAGAGAAAGGGTTGTATGTAGACACCTTAGAGAAAGGTCTGTATGTAGACACCTCAGAGAAAGGTCTGTATGTAGAGACCTCAGAGAAAGGTCTGTATGTAGACACCTCAGAGAAAGGTCTGCATGTAGACACCTCAGAGAAAGGGCTGTATGTAGACACCTCAGAGAAAGGGTTGTATGTAGACACCTCAGAGAAAGGGCTGCATGTAGACACCTCAGAGAAAGGTCTGTATGTAGACACCTCGGAGAAAGGTCTGTATGTAGACACCTCAGAGAAAGGTCTGTGTGTAGACACCTCGGAGAAAGGTCTCTATGTAGACACCTCAGAGAAAGGGTTGTATGTAGACACCTCAGAGAAAGGGCTGTATGTAGACACCTCAGAGAAAGGTCTGCATGTAGACACCTCAGAGAAAGGGCTGTTTGTAGAAACATCAGAGAAAGGTCTGTATGTAGACACCTCAGAGAAAGGGCTGTATGTAGACACCTCAGAGAAAGGTCTGCATGTAGACACCTCAGAGAAAGGCCTGTGTGTAGACACCTCAGAGAAAGGTCTGTATGTAGACACCTCAGAGAAAGGGTTGTATGTAGACACCTCAGAGAAAGGTCTGCATGTAGACACCTCAGAGAAAGGTCTATATGTAGACACCTCAGAGAAAGGTCTGCATGTAGCCACCTCAGACACAGGGCTGTATGTAGACACCTCAGAGAAAGGTATGTATGTAGACACCTCAGAGAAAGGTATGTATGTAGACACCTCAGAGAAAGGGCTGTATGTAGACACCTCAGAGAAAGGGCTGTATGTAGACACCTCAGAGAAAGGGTTGTATGTAGACACCTCAGAGAAAGGGCTGTATGTAGACACCTCAGAGAAAGGTATGTATGTAGACACCTCAGAGAAAGGGCTGTAAGTAGACACCTCAGAGAAAGGTCTGTATGTAGACACCTCAGAGAAAGGGTTGTATGTAGACACCTCAGAGAAAGGTCTGCATGTAGACACCTTAGAGAAAGGTCTGTATGTAGACACCCCAGAGAAAGATCTCTATGTAGACACCTCAGAGAAAGGTCTGTATGTAGACACCTCAGAGAAAGGTCTCTATGTAGACGCCTTAGAGAAAGGTCTATATGTAGACACCTCAGAGAAAGGGTTGTATGTAGACACCTCAGAAAAAGGTCTGCATGTAGACACCTCAGAGAAAGGTCTGTATGTAGACACCTCGGAGAAATGTCTGCATGTAGACACCTCAGAGAAAGGTCTGTATGTAGACACCTCAGAGAAAGGTTTGTATGTAGACACCTCAGAGAAAGGGTTGTATGTAGACACCTTAGAGAAAGGTCTGTATGTAGACACCTCAGAGAAAGGTCTGTATGTAGACACCTCAGAGAAAGGTATGTATGTAGACACCTCAGAGAAAGGGCTGTATGTAGACACCTCAGAGAAAGGTCTGTATGTAGACACCTCAGAGAAAGGGTTGTATGTAGACACCTCAGAGAAAGGTCTGCATGTAGACACCTTAGAGAAAGGTCTGTATGTAGACACCCCAGAGAAAGATCTCTATGTAGACACCTCAGCGAAAGGTCTGTATGTAGACACTTCAGAGAAAGGTCTATATGTAGACACCTCAGAGAAAGAGTTGTATGTAGACACCTCAGAGAAAGGTCTGCATGTAGACACCTCAGAGAAAGGTCTGTATGTAGACACCTCGGAGAAAGGTCTGCATGTAGACACCTCAGAGAAAGGTCTGTATGTATACACCTCAGAGAAAGGTCTGTATGTAGACACCTCAGAGAAAGGTTTGTATGTAGACACCTCAGAGAAAGGGTTGTATGTAGACACCTTAGAGAAAGGTCTGTATGTAGACACCTCAGAGAAAGGTCTGTATGTAGAGACCTCAGATAAAGGTCTGTATGTAGACACCTCAGAGAAAGGTCTGCATGTAGACACCTCAGAGAAAGGGCTGTATGTAGACACCTCAGAGAAAGGGTTGTATGTAGACACCTCAGAGAAAGGGCTGTATGTAGACACATCAGAGAATGGTCTGTATGTAGACACCTCAGAGAAAGGGTTGTATATAGACACCTCAGAGAAAGGTCTGCATGTAGCCACCTCAGAGAAAGGGCTGTATGTAGACACCTCAGAGAAAGGGCTGTATGTAGACACCTCAGATAAAGGGTTGTATGTAGACACCTCAGAGAAAGGTCTGCATGTAGACACCTCAGAGAAAGGCCTGTGTGTAGACACCTCAGAGAAAGGTCTATATGTAGACACCTCAGAGAAAGGTCTGCATGTAGCCACCTCAGAGACAGGGCTGTATGTAGACACCTCAGAGAAAGGTAAGTATGTAGACACCTCAGAGAAAGGTATGTATGTAGACACCTCAGAGAAAGGGCTGTATGTAGACACCTCAGAGAAAGGGCTGTATGTAGACACCTCAGAGAAAGGGTTGTATGTAGACACCTCAGAGAAAGGGCTGTATGTAGACACCTCAGAGAAAGGGCTGTATGTAGACACCTCAGAGAAAGGGCTGTATGTAGACACCTCAGTGCTGTCTAGAAGAATGCCCGTTAAGTTTATTGTTTCATAATGTCTGTAGGGGCATGTTCTGTGGTGGCTTCACTCCCACTTCTGTCTCACGCATGTCGGAAATACAAAGAGCTGGCACAAAAACAGAGAGACAGAGACAGAGAGAGGGAGAGAGGGGATGGAGGAAAGAAAGGAGGGAGTGGGGTGGAGGCCCAGCTGTGCTGTCAGAACCCTGGGAAAGTCTTCTCTCTCTCTCTCTCTCTCTCTCTCTCTCTCTCTCTCTCTCTCTCTCTCTCTCTCTCTTTTATCTTACCATGCAGGCCCTGTCAGAACCCTGGGAAAGTCTCTCTCTCTCTCTCTCTCTCTCTCTCTCTCTCTCTCTCTCTCTTACCATGCAGGCCCTGATACTGTAGTATTTCATGTATAGTGAACAGTAGCACCTCCCCACTGCACCAGCCTGAATGGTTCCTAACAACCTAGTTAACAGTTGGAGGACAAGGGACAGGAGGGACATGGTCGTTCTCTCTCCGTTGCCAAAATGGCTATCTCATATCATTGGCAAGGGTTACATGTGAAGTACTGTAATACCACAGATTGACTATATATACAAAAGTATGTGGACACCCCTTCAAATCAGCGGATTTTGCTATTACAGCCACACCCGTTGCTGACAGGTGTATAAAATTGAGTGTACAGCCATGCAATTACAGCTCCTGTGTAGCTCAGTAGTCTAAGGCACTGCATCTCAGTGCAAGAGACTGTAGCATCACTACAGTGCCTGGTTCAATTCCAGGCTGTGTCACATCCAGATGTGATTGGGAGTCCCATAGGGTGGTGCACAATTGGCCCAGCGTTGTCTGGGTTTGGCCGGGGTAGGCCGCCATTGTAAATAAGAATTTGTTCTTAAAACTTGTTAGGGATAGGGTCTAGATGCCTGACTGATGTGCCCAAAGTAAACTGCCTGTTACTCAGGCCCAGAAACCAGGATATGTGTAGCATTGGATAGAAAACACTTTGAGGTTTCTTAAACTGTTAAAATAATGTCTGAGACTATAACATAATTGATATGGCAGGTGAAAAACCAACTGAGATTCTTTTTTTGAGTTCCCAGGCTCTTATTTTTTGTGAAAAACAAGGAAGAATTTAGAGTTTTGGTTAGGAGACGGCGCGCGAGTTTTGGTTTCGGCGCGCGAGGGAGAGGGCGCATACTTACTAATTTTCCTTTCCCATTGAACATACTACTTTCCATATGAAATATTATTGTTTATTTACATTTTAGAGTACCAGAGGATTAAATAGAAATGTCATTTGACTTGTTTGGACGAAGTTTAGCGGTAGCTTTTTGGACTCCTTTGTCTGCACGTTGAACGAGTGGATAACTGAAATCGATGGCGCCAACTAAACTGACTTTTTGGGATATAAAGAATGATTTTATCTAACAAAACAACCATTCATGTTGTAGCTGGTGCCCTTGGGATTGCAAACAGAGGAAGATCTTCAAAAGTAGGTGATTTATTTAATCGCTATTTGTGATTTTATGAAGCCTGTGCTGGTTGACAAATATGTTGATCTGGGGCGCCATGGTATGCTTAGGCCATAAAGACTATTGGAAATCGGACAACGCAGTTCGATTAACAAGAATTTAAGCTTTTAAATGACATAAGATACTTGTATGTTCACAAATGTTTAATATTACAATTATTTATTTGAATTGCGTGCCCTCCAATTTCACAGGATAGCGGGACGCCTATCCCATTAACTGACTTGCCTAGTTTAAAAATATATATAAATTAATAATTATCTCCATAGACAAACATTGGCAGTAGAATGGCTTAAGAAGAGCTCAGTGACTTTCAATGTGGCACCTTCATAGGATGCCACCTTTCCAACAAGTCAGTTTGTAAAATTTCTGCCCTGCTAGAGCAGCTCTGTTCAACTGTAAGTGCTGTTATTTTTCAAGTGGAAACATATAGGAGCAACAATGGCTCAGCCACGAAGTGGTAGGCCACACAAGCTCACACAACGGGACCACTGAAGCACACTGAAGTTCCAAACTGCCTCTGGAAGCAACATCAGCACAATAACTGTTCGTCAGGAGCTTCATGAAATGGGTTTCCATGGCCGAGCAGCCGCACATAAGCCTAAGATCACCATGTGCAATGGCAAGCGTCGGCTAGAGTGGTGTAACCATTTCCGGAGACCTTCTCCCTTACCTCACCTCGCTCATCAACTCATCCCTGACCGCTGGCTACGTCCCTTCCGTCTTCAAGAGAGCGAGAGTTGCACCCCTTCTGAAAAAACCTACACTCGATCCCTCCGATGTCAACAACTACAGACCAGTATCCCTTCTTTCTTTTCTCTCCAAAACTCTTGAACGTGCCGTCCTTGGCCAGCTCTCCCGCTATCTCTCTCAGAATGACCTTCTTGATCCAAATCAGTCAGGTTTCAAGACTAGTCATTCAACTGAGACTGCTCTTCTCTGTATCACGGAGGCCCTCCGCACTGCTAAAGCTAACTCTCTCTCCTCTGCTCTCATCCTTCTAGACCTATCGGCTGCCTTCGATACTGTGAACCATCAGATCCTCCTCTCCACCCTCTCCGAGTTGGGCATCTCCGGCGCGGCCCACGCTTGGATTGCGTCCTACCTGACAGGTCGCTCCTACCAGGTGGCGTGGCGAGAATCTGTCTCCTCACCACGCGCTCTCACCACTGGCGTCCCCAGGGCTCTGTTCTAGGCCCTCTCCTATTCTCGCTATACACCAAGTCACTTGGCTCTGTCATAACCTCACATGGTCTCTCCTATCATTGCTATGCAGACGACACACAATTAATCTTCTCCTTTCCCCTTCTGATGACCAGGTGGCGAATCGCATCTCTGCATGTCTGGCAGACATATCAGTGTGGATGACGGATCACCACCTCAAGCTGAACCTCGGCAAGACGGAGCTGCTCTTCCTCCCGGGGAAGGACTGCCCGTTCCATGATCTCGCCATCACGGTTGACAACTCCATTGTGTCCTCCTCCCAGAGCGCTAAGAACCTTGGCGTGATCCTGGACAACACCCTGTCGTTCTCAACTAACATCAAGGCGGTGGCCCGTTCCTGTAGGTTCATGCTCTACAACATCCGCAGAGTACGACCCTGCCTCACACAGGAAGCGGCGCAGGTCCTAATCCAGGCACTTGTCATCTCCCGTCTGGATTACTGCAACTCGCTGTTGGCTGGGCTCCTGCCTGTGCCATTAAACCCCTGCAACTCATCCAGAACGCCGCAGCCCGTCTGGTGTTCAACCTTCCCAAGTTCTCTCACGTCACCCCGCTCCTCCGCTCTCTCCACTGGCTTCCAGTTGAAGCTCGCATCCGCTACAAGGCCATGGTGCTTGCCTACGGAGCTGTGAGGGGAACGGCACCTCAGTACCTCCAGGCTCTGATCAGGCCCTACACCCAAACAAGGGCACTGCGTTCATCCACCTCTGGCCTGCTCGCCTCCCTACCACTGAGGAAGTACAGTTCCCGCGCAGCCCAGTCAAAACTGTTCGCTGCTCTGGCCCCCCAATGGTGGAACAAACTCCCTCACGACGCCAGGACAGCGGAGTCAATCACCACCTTCCAGAGACACCTGAAACCCCACCTCTTTCAGGAATACCTAGGATAGGATAAAGTAATCCTTCTCACCCCCCTTAAAAGATTTAGATGCACTATTGTAAAGTGGCTGTTCCACTGGATGTCTTAAGGTGAACGCACCAATTTGTAAGTCGCTCTGGATAAGAGCGTCTGCTAAATGACTTAAATGTAAATGTAAATGTGTAAAGCTTGCTGCCATTGGACTCTGGAGCAGTGGAAACGTGTTCTCTGGAGTGATGAATCACACTTCACCATCTGGCAGTCGACGGACAAATCTGGGTTTGGCTGATGCCAGGAGAACACTACCTGCCCGAATGCATAGTGCCAACTATAAAATTTGATGGAGGAGGAATAATGGTCTGGGTCTGTTTTTCATGGTTCGGGCTAGGCCCCTTAGTTCCAGTGAAGGGAAATCTTAATGCTACAGCATACATTGACATTATAGACAATTCTGTGCTTCCAACTTTGTGGAAACAGTTTGGGGAAGGTCCTTTCCTGTTACAGCATGACAAAGCGTGGTCTATACAGAAATGGTTTGTCGAGATGTGCGGAAGAACTTGACTGGCCTGCACAGACCCCTGACCTCAACCCCATTGAACACCTTTGGGATGAATTGAAATGCCGACTGCGAGCCAGGCCTAATTGCCCAACATCAGTGCTCGACCTCAATATTGCTCTTGTGGCTGAATGGAAGCAAGTCCCCGCAGCAATGTTCCAACATCTAGTGGAAAGCCTTCGCAAAAGAGTGGAGGCTGTTATAGCAGCAAGGGGGGATCAATGCCATATTAATGTCCATGATTATGGAATGAGATGTTCGACGAGCCGGTGTCCACATACCTGTACTTTTGGTCATGTGGTGTAACTTTTAATGGCCAAGGTAAAAAAAATAAAAAATTAACAACACAAAAATATTTACCCATGATTCAAACCAAATGTGTGACATAAGCCTTTAGTTAAGTGACAATGATGGCTTATTCCAAAATATAGATACAATTATCTTAAATGTAGAAGCATTAAAAAGGGACACATACAACAGAATATTCTATACAGGCTTCTCAATTTCATTAACGTTTCATTGAATAAAACAAACACTCCAGTCCTCTCCATCTAACTCTGAAATTAGATTTCATGTTTCATACAAACAGCATCTCAGTTCCACCAATAATCCTGCAAATGAAATCGATTTTCCCTCTAGCTCTTCCAATTCTGATCACAGCTGGGTTTCCCATATATGGTATTAATGGGGCACCCAGCTCCTGATCTGAAGCCGGGGTATTCTGGGCACATCACAACATCAAATCCCACTGTAATTACCTTCATGCAAATACAGGTCCCTCTCTAACACAATATGGGTTTGAATAAATTGAATTTGTGTCCATTGTCTTGATGGTAAAATAGATCTTGACAATTGTTTGATGTAATTTCTAACATGCCTAAACAAAAGCACAGGGCACTGTGTACAAAGACATGTACTGTTGCAATGTGCAATTTTCACTTGGATTAAGGTGGACCATCAACCACGATTTGTGCTGGAAAAGCATGCCTTGAGAAAGCTAAACAGCAAGCAGTAAAAAAGTAGTCCCTTAAATTCCAATTATAGAAATGTAAATGCAATTCGGCAATCACCATTTCGTTTTTTTGCTTGACATGAAATTCATCAAATCAGAGGTGAAACTGATTTTCTCCATAAAGATGGGTTAGCAATGGGATTTTTCCAATTAGCTTTTGTTTGTTTTTTGAGCCCGACGTTGGCACTAATTTAGATTAGACTGGCTAACATACAGCTATTGTCTGAGTTGTCTCGGTCTCCAGGGGAGAAGAATCACTAAATAGGTAGAGCAGACAAGACTATATCAGGTAGCCTAGTGGTTAGAGTGTTGGGCCAGTAACTGAAAAGTTGCTGGATTTGTCATTCTGCCCCTGAACAAGGCAGTTAACCCACTGTTCCCCGATAGGCTGTCCTTATAAATAAGAATGTGTTCTTAACTGACTTACCTAGTTAAATAAAATAAAAACTAAATATCCTGTCTTACAGCCTTCCACACTTTATCCTTAAACAATCATCCCACCCCATCCATCCCCATTCCAATCCTCTCTGTCTCTCCAGCAGGTGGGGGTGGTCATACACTATTCAACAGGACCTTTGTGGCTAATCTGCATCCTGAAATGACTTCCTCTGTCTGTCACACTAACTTACTGGAAGAGAGATGAGTTGGTTCATTTTAGGCAATGTAATTTAAACAAACTGAATAGGCCAAATATTTAAGTCAGAATTATTCAAAAGTCAGAATTATTCAGAAGATTCCTGACCTGTTTTTCATCACTTCCATGGCCTGCGTGGAATTAACATATTTTTACTGTGTGTGTGTGTGTGTGTGTGTGTGTGTGTGTGTGTGTGTGTGTGTGCATCATCTGCAGCCTTGTCCGTAGTGGAGTGTTTGGCCTGGTCGTCTACTCCAGGGTCTCAGGTGTGTGTTATCTCTGTCTGAGCCCCTTGGAACAATCCTCAGATTTGCCTGCCAGTCAGCCCAGCCAGGTTTAAACTGCTCTTGTAAATGACACAGCCCTACCATGGATTCTTCATTCGGAGGAAAATCTATTATTTGACCCCCCTTACATTTCACAGTCCATTTGGAACATGCGGGGCCCAATTACACCCTAGCAGAAAGGCCAGTCTTTATACCATTCCCACGATGACCACCATCTAGCAGCGCCATACAGAGCACTGCTGCTATTGCTCACATTACTAGCACTTGTGCCAATGATGAGCGTGCTAATGGCCTGGTTACCCACTCTTTAGCCACACCAAGGACACAGACACACTGTTGTAGTATCTCGGGGCTGGGAGGTGATTGCCCCGTGTCCAGTGGCGGTGAGCGAATGGCGTTTGGTGCTTTGACAGACCTAGTGAAAGCTGATTACCAGGAGGCATCTATTAATTTGTCCCTAATCACGACAAAGAGAGTAGCTGGCTAACAGCTGTGAAATGGCAGCCGCTGTGAGGAAATGAGGCTGGGGGAAAGGCCGGGGACGAGGGGTTAGGACCTGCACCGTCATTACCGCCTGCCATTGTGTGTGCTCGCTCAGAGCTTAGCTGCAGGTAACTCAATAAGTGAACACGGAGGGGACTTTGTACCAGGCCTTTGTGAAGGACTATACAGGAGGATCCTAGATGGCTTGGGAGAGAAAGAGAGGGGATTGGTTTGCATGGCCTGAGTGGAAGCTCTTATGATCCAGGTGAGAAGCTGACTGTAACAAGTTTATGCCCTCCTCATTTATCTGCTGAGAGTAAGGGATTTGTCATGGGCTCCTTTCTCAACTAAATGTCCGGAGGAAGCCAGTCAGTGTGAGGTATAAGGCTGACCATTGGAGAAAAGGGTAGAGGGCTACTGATATACAACCATATGCTGAGCCAAAGCTTTTTATGCACAATTCATTTATCTCCGAATATTTCTTTTTTTAAACCTCTACGGGATCGGCGACCTAACGTGCTAATGTGATTAGCCTGAGGTTGTAAGTAAGAAGAACATTTCCCAGGACATAGACATATCTCATATGGGCAGAAAGCTTAAATTATTGTTAATCTAACTGCACTGTCCAATTTACAGAAGCTATGACAGTGAAAGAACCCCATGATATTGTTTGAGGAGAGTGCAAAGTTGTGTACTTGAAAATGTATCAATAAACCAATTAGGCACATTTAGGCAGACATTTTGAAAACGAATGTAATGGTTCATTGGATCAGTCTAAAACGGAAGCTCGGAAGCTTACATACACTTAGGTTGGAGTCATTAAATCTTGTTTTTCAACCACTCCACAAATTTCTTGTTAACAAACAATAGTTTTGGAAAGTCGGTTAGGACATCTACTTTGTGCATGACACAAGTAATTTTTCCAAAAATTGTTTACAGACTTATAATTGACTGTATCACAATTCCAGCACCTAGACACAGAAAAACATACAGCCATTTTTCCAGCCGAAGAGAGGAGTCACAAAAAGCAGAAATAGAGATAAAATTAAATACTAACCTTTGATGATCTTCATCAGATGGTACTCATAGGACTTCATGTTACACAATACATGTATGATTTGTTCGATAAAGTTCATATTTATATCCAAAAATCTCAGTTTACATTGATGGGTTATGTTCAGTAATGTTTTGCCTCCAAAACTCTCTGCAAAGTTCTCTGCAAAGTGATTTTGCAGAGAGCCACATCAATTTACAGAAATACTCATCATAAACGTTGATGAAAATACAAGTGTTATACATATTTTTAAAGATAAACTTCTCCTTAATGCAACAGCTGTGTCAGATTTTCAAAAAAGCTTTACTCCGAAAGCACACCATGTAATAATCTGAGTACAGCGCTCAGACACCAAAACACCAAAACAAGCCATACAGCATTATAAATATTCACTTAGCTTTGATGATCTTCATCAGAATGCACTCCCAGGAATCCAAGTTCCACAATTTTTTTTTGTTTTGTTCGACAAAGTCCATCATTTATGTCCAAATACCTCCTTTTTGTTCGCGCGTTTAGTCCAGTAATCCACTAAGTCCAGACGAAAAGTCAAAAAAGTTACATTACAGTTCGTAGAAACATGTCAAATGATGTATAGAATCAATCTTTAGGGTGTTTTTAACATGAATATTCAATAATATTCCAACCGGACAATTGCTTTGTCTTTAGAAATGAAAAGGAACGCAGCTAGCTCTCACAGCCGCGCGCATGATTTAGCTGTTGGCCTTCTGCCAAAACCCTGGTTTAACCAGCTCTTGTTCACTCCCCCTTCATGGCAGAAGCCTGTTGACATCTAGTGGAAGCCTTAGGAAGTGCAATCGGACCAAATTTCCACTGTACATTGGATAGGCAAAGACTTGAAAACCTACAAACCTCAGATTTCCCACTTCCTGGTTGGATTTTACTCAGGTTTTCGCCTGCCATATGAGTTATGTTATACTCACAGACATCATTCAAACAGTTTTAGAAACTTCAGAGTGTTTTCTATCCAAATCGTGTGTTGAGGACCAGCGTAGTGGAGGTGTAGTTACTTACCTTCATCTGTCCTGTTGGAAGGACAACAACTGCCCCAGTGCCCCAGTCTGAGCACTGGAGCAGATTTTCATCATGGATCTCTCTGCTCTGTTTATCTTTCCCTTGATCCTGACTAGTCTCCCAGTCCCTGCCGCTGAAAAATCTCCCCACAGCATGATGTTTCCACCACCATGCTACACCGTAGGGATGGTGCCAGGTTTCCTCCAGATGTGATGCTTCACATTCAGGCCAAAGAGTTCAATCTTGGTCTGTGTCCTTTAGGTGACTTTTGGCAAACTCCCAGCGGGCTGTCATGTGCCTTTTACCGAGGAGTGGCTTCCGTCTGGTCACTCTAACATAAAGGACTGATTGGTGGAGTGCTGCAGAGATGGTTGTCCTTCTGGAAGGTTCTCCCATCTCCACAAAGGAACTCTGGAGCTCTGTCAGAGTGACCATCGGGTTCTTGGTCCCCTGCCTGACCAAGGAAGGACCTTCTCCCGAATTGCTCCTTTTAGCAAAGGGTCTGAATATTTATGTTAATAAGGTACTTCTGAAACCTGTTTTTGCTTTGTCATTATGGGGTGTGTGTAGATTGATGAGCATTTATTTTTATTTAATCCATTTTAGAATAAGACTGTAAAAGGTCAAGGGGTCTGAATTCCTCCCGAATGCACAATATTCCTCTTGTCCAGATGGGATAGGGCAGTAGGCAGTGTGCAGTGCAATGGCGATTGCGTCATCTGTGGATTTATTTGGACGGCATGCAAATTGCAGTGGGTCTTGGGTGTCAGGTAAGGTGGAGGTGATATGATAACTACTGAAGCCTCTCAAATCACTTCATGATGACAGAAGTGAGTGCTATGGGGTGATTGCCATTTGTGACTGACACCTTGATCCCGTCTTATCTAGCAAAATTTGAAATTGCGTTTTTTTACATTGGATAAACGCAGAGACTCGGAGCTAGAATATGGTATATCATACACTGCACTTGAGGAACACTGGTAAAGTAATTCTGCTTTGAAAGTTGATAAACTTGTAACCCTACTTTTTAGAAAATGGCCCTTGAATGTTTTGGTACACCATTCAAGATTGTTCCCACCCTCTTAAGCCAGCCCCACCCATCTCTTTAAGGATTCACATGTGAGGTCGTGCTAAACAGTGAGTAGTGTAGTAAAGATTAAGTGGTAAAAGTAGTAGCCTACAATAATTAAACAGAAAATATTTGATCAATATTAGATTACGCTTAGCCAGACACTTGTCTAATGGATCATTTGAAAGCCACATCTTGCTAAGTGGATGGGTCGCTACAGATGGTGTAAAGCCACATCTTGCTAAGTGGATGGGTCGCTACAGATGGTGTAAAGCCACATCTTGCTAAGTGGATGGGTCGCTACAGACGGTGTAAAGCCACATCTTGCTAAGTGGATGGGTCGCTACAGACGGTGTAAAGCCACATCTTGCTAAGTGGATGGGTCGCTACAGATGGTGTAAAGCCACATCTTGCTAAGTGGATGGGTCGCTACAGACGGTGTGAAGCCACATCTTGCTAAGTGGATGGGTCGCTACAGACGGTGTGAAGCCACATCTTGCTAAGTGGATGGGTCGCTACAGACGGTGTAAAGCCACATCTTGCTAAGTGGATGGGTCGCTACAGACGGTGTAAAGCCACATCTTGCTAAGTGGATGGGTCGCTACAGACGGTGTAAAGCCACATCTTACTAAGTGGATGGGTCGCTACAGACGGTGTAAAGCCACATCTTGCTAAGTGGATGGGTCGCTACAGACGGTGTAAAGCCACATCTTGCTAAGTGGATGGGTCGCTACAGACGGTGTAAAGCCACATCTTGCTAAGTGGATGGGTCGCTACAGACGGTGTAAAGCCACATCTTGCTAAGTGGATGGGTCGCTACAGACGGTGTAAAGCCACATCTTGCTAAGTGGATGGGTCGCTACAGACGGTGTAAAGCCACATCTTGCTAAGTGGATGGGTTAATACAGACGGTGTAAACGGTACAGTGAAATGGTTGCTTTGTCACGATCGTTGGAATGAACATCATTTTAATGAATAAAGTGAAACTTAGCAAAGACAAAAACAAATAAACAATAAACTAACAACGAACCGTGACTACAGAGATGCTACGTGCAATAACTAAAAACAATATCCCATAACACACAGGTGGAAAAAATGCTACTTAAGAGTAGCCAGCTGCCTGTAATTGGGAATCATACTAAAACACCAAGATAGAACAAACAAACTAGAACCCCACATAGAAAATATAAACTAGACTAAACCCCTAGTCACGCCCTGACCTACTCTACCATAGAAAATAAAGGCTTTCTATGGTCAGGACGTGACATACTTGCATAGTAGCAATATCAAAAATAGATTGTGTCAATGTAAAGAAAAAATTAACAAGTGTCAATGACAGTCGAGAAATAACAAAATAATACACAGTATGTACAAGAACAATATCAGTGATATTGGTGATAGATGAGGTAGTTATATTCATACATTCAGGTGTAAAGTGGCTGAGGAGCAGGATAGTTTTTTTTATAGTAGCAGCAACATATGGCGTGTGTGTTAGGAGAGAGTCATGTGAATAGAGGCATTGCAGATAGTGCTGATGACTGGAAACTCGCCCCCAGTGATGAACTGGTCCGTCCGATCCACGCATGAACAAGGGAATCTATATTTTCTGAGAGCCTGTTTCTGTCCTGCCCTTGACTTTGGTGCAGGGCATGTGATGTTCATAGCCTCTTCGTTGCGAGGAGTTAAAAAGTAGATGGGACCTGGCTGCATAGGGTCAGAAGGATAGTGCACCTGCATTTAAATGAATTGTCTCGCCCCTGTCTTTGAAAGGTGAAGGCATTTGACTGCTTCCCATTTATACAGTACCAGTCAAAAGTTTGGACACGGCTAATCATTCAAGGGTTTTTCTTTATTTGTACTATTTTCTATGTTGTAGAATAGTAGTGAAGACATCACAACGATGTAATAACACATATGGAACCGTGTAGTAACGAAAAAAGTATTAAACAAATCAAAATATATTTAATATTTGAGATTCTTCAAAGTAGCTACCCTTTGCCTTGATGACAGCTTTGCACACTCTTGGCATTATCTCAACCAGCTTCATGAGGTAGTCACCTGGAATGCATTTCAATTAGCAGGTGTTCCTTGTTAAAAGTTCATTTGTGGAATTTCTTTCCTTCTTAATGCGTTTGAGCCAATCAGTTATGTTGTGACAAGGTAGGGGTGGTATACAGAAGATAACCCTATTTGGTAAAAGACCAAGTCCAAACTATGGCAAGAACAGCTCAAATTAGCAAAGAGAAACAATAGTCCATCATTACTTTAAGACATGGTCGGTCAATGTGGAAAATTTCAAGAACTTTGAAAGTTTCTTCAAGTGCAGTTGCAAAAACATCAAGCGCTATGATGAACCTGTCTTTCATGAGGACCGCCACAGGAAAGGAAGACCCTCTGCTGCAGAAGATAAGTTCATTAGAGTTATCAGCCTCAGACATTGCAGCACAAATAAATGCTTCACTGAGTTCAAGTAACAGACACAACTCAACATCAACTGTTCAGAGGAGACTGAATTAGGCCTTCATGGTCGAATTGCTGCAAAGAAACCACTACTAAAGGACACCAATAAAAAGAAGAGACTTGCTTGGGCCAAGAAACACCAGCAATGGACATTTGACTGGTGGAAATATGGCCTTTGGCAAATGGTGGCTACTTTGAAGAATCTCAAATATAAAATATATTTTGATTTGTTTAACTTTTTTTTGTTACTTTTTTGTGTTATTTCATAGTTTTGACATATTCCCTATAATAGGCTAAATAAAGGAAAACCCTTGAATGTGCAGGTCTGTCCATTCTTTTGACTGGTGCTGTACTTTCAGAATATTGTCCTCTGGTCACATTTTGGAGCATAATATATTATATTTGGTTTATTTTGAGTGAGTAATTTAGTAAATTTGACTAATATTTAAATATGATATGTTTTTGTTGTTGTGAGTGTTTTTACACAATGGGGAAAAAATTGTGTTATTCCTATTGAAATGACTGTAGTGTAATATTAAGGAAGCGGATGTGCTCTTTAAAACCAAGTTAACTTAACTCTTAATTTGTTCTTTGTTTTGAGCTACGTCTGTTTGAAATGTGTGAGAACATTTGCTTTATCTCGAAAATTCTCAGTAATCTACAGCAGCATTCTAGAGTTATATTGGAGTCTAAAGGGTTAACCATTTAGAATGAGTGTCTAAACGTAATGTTTTAACCCTATCCAAAACTTTTACCTTTAATCTTCTAAATTTGATGTTTGGAGCAACTTCAAATTTTGACTTTTGGAGAAATGGAACGATACTGAACAGGCTGTCTACCGGCTGTTTACATCTCTCCACAAGCCAACACCACTTTGGTACTCAACAAACTGTATGGGGCCATAAACAAACTTGAAACCACACACCCAGAGGTGACTTCCTGCTTACAAGCTCAATACGTGCTCCTATGAAACAGACGTGTGGCTACAAGACTGTTTTGATAGTACACACCAGGATATGTTCCCTGGATTCCTCCGATAGCATTGAGGATTCATGGGCTTGATCAATAAGTGCATAGACGACATAGTCCCCACAGTGACAAACACATCCAAACCAAAAACCATGGATTACAGGCAATATCCTTAGTGCAGGGCTAAAGGCTAGAGCTACCGCTTAGAAAGAATGGGACATGGACGCATACAAGAAAGCCTGCTACGACCTCTGACAAGACATCAAACATGAGAAAAAACAATATAGGAGGAAGGTGGAATCCTATGTGTGTGATCTCTCTCTACATGGCCGATGTGTGTAAAACTTAAACAGGTTAAGACCAGCTGGCAAGTGCCTTCACTGACTTTTTCAATCCCTCCTTGTCCCCGTCTGTAATCCCAACATATTTCAAGCTGACCACCATTGTCCCTGTTCCCAATAACTCCAAGGTAACCTGCCTAAATGACTATCACTCTGTTGCACTCACATCTGTAATTATGAAGTGCTTTGAAAGGCTGATCATGACACATCAACAGACACCCTGGAGCCACTCCAATTTGCATACAGCCCAATAGATCCACAGATGCATTTCACACTGCCCTCTCCCACCTGGAAGAGAGAGGGAATTCTCTATGTGAGAATGCTGTTCATAGAATACAGCTCAGTGTTCAACACCATAGTCCCCTCTAAGCTGATCACTAAGCTCGGGAACCTGGGACTGAACACTTCCCTCTGCAACTGAATCCTGGACTTCCTGATAGGCTGGCCCCATGCAATGAGGGTAGGCAACAACACCTCTGCCATGCTGACCCTCAACATGGGGGCCCATCAAAGTCGTGTGCTTAGACCCCTCCTGTACTCCCTGTTCACCCATGAATGCATGGCCATACATGACTCCAATACCATCAACAAGTTTGCTGATGTCACAAAGGTGGTAGGCCTGATCACAGATGGCAATGAGACTACAGGGAGGAGGTCAGAGAGTTGGCAGTTTGGTGCCAGGACAACAACCTCTCCATCAATGTCAGTAAGACCAAGGAGCTGATCGTGGAATACAGGAGAAAAAGGGGAAAGCACACCCCCATCCATATCGACGGGGCAGTAGTGGAGTGGGTCGAGAGCTTGAAGTCCCTTGGCATCCACATCACTAAGGACTTAACATGGTCCACACAAGCCCACACAGTCATGAAGAGAGTACGACAGCACCTCTTCCCCTTCAGGAGGCTGAAAAAATTTGGCAAGGGCCTCGGATACTCAAAAGGTTCTACAGCTGCACCATCGAGAGCATCTTGACCGCTGCACCACCCTCGACCGCAAAGTACTACAGTGAGTAGTGTGGACACCACAGTATATCACTGGGGCCGAGTTCTCTGCCATCCATGACCTCTATATCAGGTGGTGTCAGAGGAATTACCGAAAAATTACCAAAAACTTCAGCAACCCAAGCCATAGACTGTTCACTCTGTTAATGTCTGGCAAACGGTACCGGTGCATCAGCTCTCAGACCAACAGGCTCCGAGACAGTTTCTACCCTCAAGCCATAAGAATTCTAAATAGCACTATACACACACTCCCTCCCTCCTCCCTCCTCCCTCCCTCCCTCCCTCCCTCCCTCCCTCCCTCCCTCCCTCCCTCCCTCCCTCCCTCACACACACTACACTGACAAACAAAACCCACACACATTCACATACACTACATACGTGCACACACACACACATAACACATACACGCATACCAGTGGTGGTCGGTGCCGTTTAAGATGAGGGAGGATTATTCTTTTTTTTTATGAGCATGGCCTTATTTCTATTACAGCGTGTTGTATGACTGTCATTCAAATTCTATTCACCCAGTTCATTGTAACATCAAAAGATTTAAGCTACTACACATGATACTCACATGTTCCCTGTACCTATCATGAGTTTGCTACAACCTAGCCTATGAATGAAAGTTTATAACGTAGGTGCACAGGTCAATAGAGTATATTTTTAGTAATTGAGGTGACAGACAGTGACACATTTAATACCGCCTTGCACACTCTTGCCGGCATCGAGCTGATCTCGGTTGTAATCATTAGTCCAACAGTTGTAAACGAGAGTTTTCTATTAAAAAACGTTTTTCAACAGCATCGGAAGAATGAATACACCCCTGATCACAAGCAAAAACAGGTCCCTTTCATAGCAGCCACAAACCAACAGCATGATCACTTTGCTCATTCCATTCCTTCTTGCATCTATTTGTTCTCCTCCTCTCACTTTATCCCTTTGCTCGTGGTCTTCAGTGCACAATATCAGCTGTCTGTGACCAGGCAAAAAAAACGTTCCAAGCCAAATCTTCCTATCATAACCACTAACCGCTGCACACAGCCTACATCATTGTCACCATATTAGCTAACGTCATAGTCAATATAGCTACTCGAAATAACACATTAGTAAGCCTGCTACAATCATGCAGTACAGTGTACAGTCAGCAAGCAGTTAAGCAGTTACACCGGCGGGCCCCAGTGGCCAATATATTTATAAAACCATAAGCTTCCCTTGATATGGAAGAGTTCCAGTGTTGGATAGCCATAGCCAGCTAGCTAACATAGCATCCCTCTGTTTGAGTCGGTGTTTCAGTAGGCTAAACTAGCTAGCTGCATTCACTAGCTAAGTAAGTGAAAATTAAACAGATTACAGCTAGCTCTCTCTCTCTCTTGCTTTTCCTTCATTTAAAAGAAATGTAGTTGTTCAAAACTGTTCAACTTTTGTCTTTCTCTCTTTGAGTCAACTACTCAACACATTTTATGCATTGCAGTGCTAGCTAGCTGTAGCTTATGATTTTAGTACTAGATTAATTGTCTGATCCTTTTATTGGGTGGACAACATGTCAGTTCATGCTGCAAGAGCTCTGATAGGTTGGAGGACATCCTCCGGAAGTTGTCATAGGTATTGTGTTAGTCTATGGAAGGGGGTGAGAACCATGACCATTCTAAGTTTTGGACTGAAGTCAATGTACCTAGAGGAGGACGGAAACTAACTGTCCTCAGGCAACACCAACGTGCTACCCTACAGAGTGCTGTTGAGGCTGTACACCTTCATAGCAAAACAGTGTGTTTTAATCAATTATTATGTGAATATATTTAGTATAGTTTGATCAAAAATTAATTGAGGAGGATGGTCCTCTCCTTCCTACTCTTAGCAGCCTCCACTGACGCAATACACATACACACATTTTCACACATCATATACTGCTGCTACTCTTGTTATTATTCTTTCTCTTATTATCTATTCTGTCTAGTCACTTTACCCTGCTTTCATGTACGTACATATCTTCCTCAAATACCTCGCACATTGATCTGATACTCTCTGTATATACCTTCATTCTTGTGTATTTTATGGTAACGGGAGTCTACACCTGTTGTATCCAGCTCATGTGAAAGAAAAATAACATTTGATTTGATTTGACGAGGAGTGGTTCCGTGGTGGGAACATAAATCAGCGGAAATGTTCAAGTGCGCCACCTATAGTTGTTGATAAAACTCAAACTTTCATTAAAATGCACATACAATGTACTGAAATAAAGCTACACTCGTTGTGAATCTATCCACCAAGTCAGATTTGTAAAATGCTTTTCGGCAAAAGCATGAGAAGCTATTATCTGATAGCATGTATCCCCCAAAATACAGCAACGTCACCTAACGACAGATTTTGCGATAGCCGGGGGCTACTCAAAACGCAGAAATAAAATATAAAACATTCATTACCTTTGACGAGCTTCTTTCTTGGCACTCCTAGATGTCCCATAAACATCATTTTGGGTCTTTTTTCGATTAAATCGGTCCATATATAACCTAGATATCGATCTATGAATACTGTGTGAACAACGGAAAAAAATAGCGTTTTCTAACGTAACGTCATTTTTTAAAATTAAAAAAGTCGATGATAAACTTTCACAAAACACTTTGAAATACTTTTGTAATGCAACTTTAGGTATTAGTACACGTTAATAAGCGATAAAATTGATCACGAGGCGATGTAAATTCTATAGGTGTCCGTCTGGAAATAATGTCAACCAAAACTGAGAAATCTCAACCAAAACATCCTGTCGGAGACCGGAGGAAATCGGCTCCCTTGTTTCGGTTTGACCAAGAAACAAAGCCGAAGCAAATGACAAGACTCTAGACATCGTGTGGAAGCTGTAGGTACTGCAACCATTTTCAGTGATCAGATTTTCCTGCACTTTTCGATGAAACGCACGTTCTGTTATAGTCACAGCCGTGATTTAACCAGTTTTAGAAACGTTTGAGTGTTTTCTATCCACACATACTAATCATATGCATATACTATATTCCTGGCATGAATAGCAGGGCGCTGAAATGTTGCGCGATTTTTAACAAAAAGCTGCGAAAATTCGCAGCTTCCCTAAGAGGTTCCCTGGGTGTCACAAACACTTCGAAATTTGACATTTGGCGCAACTTAGAAATGTTATTTTTGAAGAAATGTGGATAAATGTCTAATTGTTTAGTTTGACTGTGAGATCTTGTTGCCGTGTTCAGTGGCGGTCCCCACATATAAGCCTAAATGAACTGCCTGGCTGGAGTGTCTAATGCGGTGTATAGGACCCTAAGGAAGCACTTGGGAAAAGGTTTTCCTTGGCTGTCATTTAAGCTCTGTGATCTTACAACACAGAGAGTGTTTAACCGACACAGAGAGTAAAGTGTTTAACCAACACTGAGAGTGTTTAAACAACACTGAGAGTGTTTAACCAACACTGAGCATTTCTCATTCTCCTCTTCGTATTGTGCCTGTTTGCCAAGGTGAGAAGAGTTGGCCAATACATGGGCTCTGCTCTGCTCTGTCTCTCTCTCTCTCTCTTTCTCTCTGCTCTCTCTCGCCTCTGTCTCTCTCTCACTCTCTCTCTCTCACACTCTCAATCACTCTCTCTGCTCTCTCTCTCTCTCTCTCCCTGTCTCTCTCTCTGCTCTCTCTCTCTCTCTCTCTCTCTCTCTGTCTCTCTCTCACTTTTTCTATCTCACTCTCTCTCAATCACTCTCTCTCTCACACACACACTCACACACTCGCACACACACACTTGCACACACACTCACACACACACACACACACACACACACACACACACACACACACACACACACACACACACACACACACACACACACACACCGCTAAATACACCCATAGTCCTCAGCAGAGCAGACGTGTGGAGCGAGGATATCCCCCCTGGCAGAGATGCTGGAGACCACAGCACAGAGCATAGTTACCTTCCATTATGGGCATAATTAGGGACCTGCGGTGAAGTTGTCGCCTCTTCGTGTAGTGATGAAGGGTGGGAATCCAAAACCAGGAGGAATTCACTCCCAAGTGCTGCCACATCTGAGAGCGGTGAAAAGGTCCTCCTATATTTAGGTAGGAGCTATGCATAAATATAATTTTGCCTTGAGAGATCTCTTACTGTATGTCTCCGGGTTTACAGTAACAAAATGGCAGAATGATTTTGAGCCAGAGGGTGTTGATAATTGTATGACCAATCGTCAATCCGTCTACTACGCCACAGTTATCTCTTTCGCTTCGGACAATTACTACAATGTAGCAACATGCCTGTAATGTTAACACACCTACAATAAATAATATCACTTTCTGTTTTGGTTTCAGTGTATTTTGTATCTTTATATATTATCATACCTGTATTTTTTAAAGAAGGTGTTTACATGAATCTGATGGCCAGGACTTCCCTACAGCATTCTATGCATGTTGGTTAATAAGACAAGATACATACATATATTTTACCTTTATTTAACTAGGCAAGTCAGTTTAAGTTAAGAACAAATTCTTATTTTCAATGACGGCCTAGGAACAGTGTGTTAACTGCCTTGTTCAGGTGCAGAATGACAGATTTGTACCTTGTCCACTCGGGATTCGATCTTAATACATTTCGGTTACTAGTCCAACGCTCTAACCACTAGGTTACCTGCCGCTGTCGATAATATTCTAAGTGGGTTATGTGAAAATCACATGTTCACGTTAACAACCTCATCTTAATCTCTCCCTGGCAGTATTTTAAATAGTTGCAATTAACAGCTAATCTACTCTGAGAAATTAAGTTTGCTTTAGTGGTCTTATAACAATAATTAGAGCTTTCCAGAAATGCTTCATGTAGACAGGCTCAGAGCCAAAAAATATTAAATTGATAGGGAGGAGGAGAGTGTAGAGCTGGGTTGTAATATGACAAACAAGGCAGAACATTTAGTTTGGCGTGGGATGAATTAATCAGTCAAAATGGCAGACATGTTGAGTTTCTGCTGAGATGCTGATGGGGCCACTGATTCAATTAGAGGGCCCTTAAGACTCCACCAGCAGGTCTTCTAGGCCGGGAGGCCCGGGGAGGACAACAACATGCAGCTGGCTAGCAGGGGAACCCAATGCAGACTGAGAGGTGAGGAGCATGATGCTGTACTGTACGTCCCAGACTGCACATCACTTATTATTTCATTGTTGACAGGAGCAGCAGCTGCATATGGTTGACTGTTTGAAGTGAAATAACAGTGGACTTAATTATCAATTGTTGGTTCTTTTCATGAAAATATAAATATAAACAAAATGATGTATTGGTGAATAAAACATAACAAATCATTGTTATGTTGTGAAAACATTTTCATGTTTAGGCTAATGTGCAATTGATTTTGGATATATTGTTCCCTAGTTCATTTCTTTTTAGACTCATTGATTATTTCCACGGGTCATGTCCACTTTCTTAGCATTTCTGCATAGAAAACAATCATTATTTCACAGTGTGTATAAGAAAACAATCATTATTCCACAGTTTGTATAAGAAAACAATCATTATTCCACAGTTTGTATAAGAAAACAATAATTATTCCACAGTTTGTATAAGAAAACAATCATTATTCCACAGTTTGTATAAGAAAACAATCATTATTCCACAGTTTGTATAAGAAAACAATCATTATTCCACAGTTTGTATAAGAAAACAATCATTATTCCACAGTTTGTATAAGAAAACAATCATTTAATGCAACCCTGGATCGATAACTTGATCTGGTGCAACACATCCATTTTAATATTTGTTATCAGATTCTACAATATCTGCATACAAAAGTATTGTCTATCTTCTTAAAAATATATTAGCGTTGTGTTGAACATCTGTGGAGCTGGCAAGTGTCTGTCAAAAGGTCATTTACCATGGCCTTATGCACCATTTCTGCATGATGCATGTGCATGATAAAAGACTCTTAAGCCCTGTTACCATGGCAGCCACACAACTTTGTCCATGCAGCATTGCTTGTGTAACAACAATTGGAGTAGGCATTTAACTGTCTTAATGAGATAATTACAATAGCATACACCCTAGCTGCTGCTCAACACTGGGCTAGGCGGCCTATTTACATAAGTTAATGACATAGAACTCTAAGGGTATCAAGTGCACCAGATTATTGACACATTTTTATAACCTGTGAAGAAAATATTTTGTGATTAAAATTTCACAATACATCTCTTGAATAAATCAAAAAAGTGCCTGGTGAATCATCAGTAATAAATGATTTTTTAATAGATACAAAATGATGAAAGCAGTTGTGTACCATTTGTAGGCTGTACATCACTGTGCATTGTGACATTAGATTGCCAAATGATGGAATGCTGCGTGATGAGGTGGGTTAGGGGGAGAGGGGTATTCATTTCTCTTCTTAGAGAGGTGAGGTTGAATATCATATGATATGGCCCCAGCACCATGCTGGGTACCCTGGTGCTGCCCCCTCTCATCTGAGAGAAGAGGCTCTCCTCCCCTGCTATGTTCGCAAAGTCCAATGTCCAGCTAATATGGAGGTTGTGACAGCGGGTGCACAGGGCCTGGTAGGACATAATGACTATGGGATTGTAAATATTGGTTTTAGAGAGTCACAAATGAGGGGCAGGCACAGGGAAATTTCCATTGAGTATGCAGCGGCATCACTGGAGGCCCTAGTGCAGCGGAATAGATTTCCCATTCTAGTGTGTCACATTAGATTTTCTGAGGTGCTCGGTGGCAGGTACATGTCATTAGTAACACTTTAGCGCGGTAATGAACCTTTTATTTATCCGGTGCTCTACTCATGAATGAATAAGGAGCTGCTCTCCAGCTGTGCCCAGTCGGGAGCAGTGAGGAGTAGGCAGGAAAGGTAGAGAGAGAGCCAGGGCCTGGAACACAGAGGAGAGGAGGGGACAGACAGGCGGAGGCAGAGAGAGAGCCAGGGCCTGGAACACAGAGGAGAGGAGGGGACAGACAGGGGGAGGCAGAGAGAGAGCCAGGGCCTGGAACACAGAGGAGAGGAGGGGACAGACAGGGGGAGGCAGAGAGAGAGCCAGGGCCTGGAACACAGAGGAGAGGAGGGGACAGACAGGGGGAGGCAGAGAGAGAGCCAGGGCCTGGAACACAGAGGAGAGGAGGGGACAGACAGGGGGAGGCAGAGAGAGAGCCAGGGCCTGGAACACAGAGGAGAGGAGGGGACAGACAGGGGGAGGCAGAGAGAGAGCCAGGGCCTGGAACACAGAGGAGAGGAGGGGACAGACAGGGGGAGGCAGAGAGAGAGCCAGGGCCTGGAACACAGAGGAGAGGAGGGGACAGACAGGGGGGGAGGCAGAGAGAGAGCCAGGGCCTGGAACACAGAGGAGAGGAGGGGACAGACAGGGGGAGGCAGAGAGAGAGCCAGGGCCTGGAACACAGAGGAGAGGAGGGGACAGACAGGGGGAGGCAGAGAGAGAGCCAGGGCCTGGAACACAGAGGAGAGGAGGGGACAGACAGGGGGAGGCAGAGAGAGAGCCAGGGCCTGGAACACAGAGGAGAGGAGGGGACAGACAGGGGGAGGCAGAGAGAGAGCCAGGGCCTGGAACACAGAGGAGAGGAGGGGACAGACAGGGGGAGGCAGAGAGGGAGCCAGGGCCTGGAACACAGAGGAGAGGAGGGGACAGACAGGGGAGGCAGAGAGAGAGCCAGGGCCTGGAACACAGAGGAGAGGAGGGGACAGACAGGGGAGGCAGAGAGAGAGCCAGGGCCTGGAACACAGAGGAGAGGAGGGGACAGACAGGGGGAGGCAGAGAGAGAGCCAGGGCCTGGAACACAGAGGAGAGGAGGGGACAGACAGGGGGAGGCAGAGAGAGAGCCAGGGCCTGGAACACAGAGGAGAGGAGGGGACAGACAGGGGAGGCAGAGAGAGAGCCAGGGCCTGGAACACAGAGGAGAGGAGGGGACAGACAGGGGAGGCAGAGAGAGAGCCAGGGCCTGGAACACAGAGGAGAGGAGGGGACAGACAGGGGGAGGCAGAGAGAGAGCCAGGGCCTGGAACACAGAGGAGAGGAGGGGACAGACAGGGGGGGCAGAGAGAGAGCCAGGGCCTGGAACACAGAGGAGAGGAGGGGACAGACAGGGAGGCAGAGAGAGAGCCAGGGCCTGGAACACAGAGGAGAGGAGGGGACAGACAGGGGGAGGCAGAGAGAGAGCCAGGGCCTGGAACACAGAGGAGAGGAGGGGACAGACAGACAGGGAGGCAGAGAGAGAGCCAGGGCCTGGAACACAGAGGAGAGGAGGGGACAGACAGGGGGAGGCAGAGAGAGAGCCAGGGCCTGGAACACAGAGGAGAGGAGGGGACAGACACAGGGCTCTGGGGACTGGGATGAACTGTCATTATACACACACACATGCACACACAAACACGCACACAGACAGACAGACACACACACACACACACGCACACACACACACACACACACACACACACACACACACACACACACACACACACACACACACAGACAGACAGACAGACAGACAGACAGACAGACAGACAGACAGACAGACAGACAGACAGACAGACAGACAGACAGACAGACAGACAGACAGACAGACAGACAGACAGACAGACAGACAGACAGACAGACAGACAGACAGACACACACACACACACACTCCTCACCTCTGTTCCATGGGGCGCTGATCTGACACTCTATTTACACACTTCCACCAGACCTTCATGGACCTGACAGCCACTTAAGGAATACATTACTCAGAAGAGGTCAAGCCCAGAGGCTGTGTCACCAAACTCTCAATTCAACTGATGTTCCTTCAGAAAACTGACACATACACCACATTCATACTGAAAATAAATTATAACATGCAAAGGTTGAACTAATAATAACATACAGATTCTTACATCTTGATTTCCTATTTTTGTTTTCCTACTATTGTTTATTTTCCCAATTATTAATGAATTCATTTAGAAATGCTCTTTCTTTGATACACAGGAGCCGTGACATTGATAGGCTAAACTAACACATCCCGTATAATTTCCCTGATACAGTGGGTCTTTACTGTAAAAACAATATGTCAGACTCACTCTCCATTAGGTTGTGTGTTGCCTCTGCTGTGCTGAGTAGGGCTGTAGTTTACCACCTTTGCAGTCCAATTGTCAGTAGCTGTGACTGTAGGTCAGTTTCTTGGTTCTCTAGTGTTTTTTTGCGTGGTCAGTGAGCTGTTGGTGTCAGTTTTCCAGGTCTGTACTGCTGTACCTCTCTCTCCATACACCATATCTGGCCCAGTGTAGCTGAGCCCTGGCGGCTGCCACAGTGAAGCGGTCAGAGGGGCGTCCACTGGCGTGGTCAGGGCCCCATATCACCCCCAGTGTCCTCTCTGTTCATGTCCCTTTCATCTTGAGTGTGAAATTGCTGCCGGTGTGGCGCTGATCCAGCATTAAGAGGTCAACTATTGAAATCTGATGTGCACCTCTGTGGCTGAGGGAGTCTAACAGATGGAGGGGAAAACGAGAAGAAGGGAAGCGGGTATGGAGGGGAGAAGGGGTATGGAGGGGAGAAGGGGTATGGAGGGGAGAAGGGGGATGGAGGGGAGAAGGGGGATGGAGGGTTTATAAGCCCTCTCTGGACTGCACCAGACTGGCCACAGGGCCAGGGAGGGTAAAGATGCAATCTATTTTCAAGTGAACATTTCTTGGGCTGTGTTCCTTAATTGTAAAATATAATTGTAAAATAATAACACTGCTACTGAAAATGTGAGTTGGGTGAGGTACTTTCTCCAAATAATTGAATGCTCAATCTCTGTATGAATCATGATACAAACATAACAGTCTGAGGTCTCACATTTCCCATGGGCGACACTTTTATCCCTCTCTCACTCTCCTCCCGTCTCTCTCTCTCTCTCTCTCTGTCTCCCTCTTTCTCTTTCATTCCCTCACCAGACCACCTCCAACACCACTGCCCAAAGAAGGTGCTCTCTCCATGCAACACCCTCCTCTTTCAAGAATCTGTTGAGTTCAGAATCTACCAAAACTTTGGATCTCAAACACAAACATATTTTATTCAAAGGGTGTTCGTAATCACAAATAAATAGAATTTGTGTTGATGAGTGCAGAACAGAGCAAAGCTGGGGGAGAGAGAGAGGAGCCTATCTCAGACAGGAGCAGATAGCTAGTAGATATGATTCCCCCGATTAGGAACCATAATTTGGCTTTTAGAGATAGCTCCGGGGGCCGCTGTGCAGAGCCTCACCACTGATTTACTGTGTGTACGCATGTGAGTGTGTTTTTTTTGTAAATATGTTTTTATCTCTGGCATTGAAGAGCTTTTCATCTCTGATGATTTTCTCTCTTTTTTATGTATTTTCCCCAGAAGGTGAGATCACAAACTCACAGAAAGCAGAGTGGCATGTTTTAAAGCGATGGACAAAATACAAATATTTGAAAATGTATTTCATGGTAATTATGTCAAGTTTCATGGCCCTGGCACAGTACTGAGGCACAGCCTGGATGCTTTAATTTGTATAGAAATTGTAATCATTTGTTCATTTCAAGGTGAAAATTGCATTTTTTAATTTAAATTGTATCCTGCGTGATAGGCTATTATCTAGAAAAATTGTCTCTGTGTATGGTGGTCTATGCCCAGGCGTCACGCCTGTTAGGAGCCCACTTCTCCTGAGATAGGACTTATGTACGTATCTCCTGACTAAATCCACCGAGTTTGTTCTTTACTTAGGGGCTGCCACTGTCTGCACTCATTTCCGTTTTTGTTCTTAATATGAATTAGTCCGAGAGCACAGCACAGATTTGAAATGTAAATGAAGCTGTAGGCTTCATAGTGATTTTTTTTTATCTCATTCCCATCTCTTAGATTTACAACTTCACTTGGCCTTTTTTCTCCCTCGTCTCCTTTTCAAACTCCTTCATGGGAGGTTTGTGTGTGCGTGTGTGTGTGTGCGTGCGTGCGTGTGTGTGTGCGTGTGTGTGTGTGCGTGCGTGTGCGTGCGTGTGCGTGCGTGCGTGTGTGAGATGTGAGGTGTTTGTGTGTGTCTGTGGGATGGATCCTAGAGGTGACGAGCAGAAAGCTGCGGCTCAGGTACACAGCCTATGCTGGAATAATTACAGGATTTGGGGGATTATTATACTGTAAGTGCTTTCATGGTGACAGCTGGGAGCTTTTTTAGTCCCTGTGACGCATAAGCTCAAAGAATAAAACCCAGTCTTCCTAAAGCCTGTCTTAATCATTCCTCAGCATGTACCTACACAAGGCTTTGAACCCCAGTTGAGAATACTATTAGAATACTGTTTTCATATTCCAGATTAATCATCCATCATTATGGAATTTTGATTTCTTTGAACGTCTTATGACCATATTTAGATGATGTTTTGATGATTATTTGTATTTTTGTTCCATAAACTTTCTGGGCCCGATTAAAGGCAGAAGGTTTCCTCAGGAGGGAGACCTCTCACTGGTTGTTTCCTTCCTACCTTTCCTCCTCATTCTCCACGCCTCTCAACCGCTCGATCTTCAATTGCAGGTTTTACATTACAGCATGGCTAGGGTCCTAAATGAGATCTAAATCACTGCCTCTCTGACTCACTCTGGAAGTGTGTGGCTTGCTGGCCTGTACTGTTGCAGTGACTTCTCCATCCGTCTCTGACTGTCTCCTGAGTGATAGGGCACTTGGTCCCCTCTCTCCACTCTGAGGCTCAGGAGTTTCAGGAGTTTCATTTCCATCCCTGTGATCTAAACAAACCCATTACCTCCAGCAGCCACGTAGCTCTGCACAGGGCAGGACTCAAGCCCCAAACCCTGGGCCAAGGGACTGACTGACTGACAGACACAGCCCAGAGCTAAGCCACCGTGGCACACCGCACAGCCACCTTCAATGGCCCTACGTCTGTATTGGAGAGCTGTATAGTCAAGCCCTCTGCACTTTATCTAAACCATTCCAGAGAGGCGAGGGGAATCGGCTCTTGTGGGCTCTGTTCATCCCCTGCTCCTGTAGTCAATCAATTAGGGGATCAAAGGAGGAGAAGAGTGAAGTGTTACAAAGCTTCTCCCACCCACAGCTGGCTGGGGCTGCCACCTCGGCCCTCGTCCCTGTCTGAGTGACAGTAGCCCAGAGGAAAACAGCTGGGACTTCAGGACCACATGTCAGACCAGAGGGAGATCTGGACAACCACAACACAAACTTCAGAAGGATAGGGTTAACCATGACACACACTGAGGAAAGATCCTGATAACAATACATATTGGAACAATTCATCAAGATCCAGTGGTATATTTATTCTTTTTTCAACTTGTCAGTCAAGAACAAATTCTTATTCACAATGACAGCCTACTCCAGCCAAACCCCAATTGTGGACCGCCCTATGAGACTGCCAATCACAGCCGGTCGTGACACAGCCTGGATTTGAACCAGGTACTATCGTGACACCTCTTGCACTGAGATGTAGTGCCTTAGACCACCGCGCCCCTCGGGAGCCATATATGACAACTAGGCCTGGTATCAGTTCTTAAAAAATGTACTATAGTACAATTTCCTGTCCTCTTGTCTTAACAAGTTACTAAATTTATATTTCAACAAATTAAATACATTAAATACAAATCTTAACATAAAATCCACAAGTTACCAATTCCTTAAATGTTCTCATTCTCAACCAACTCTTTTATTTCTCCTATGACATAGATTTTCAAATTGACAATTTTTCCTCAAATTATATACATATATTATATTATATTATATTATATATATATATATATATATATATATTATACACATGTACAGTACCTGTTAACTGTGCGGTAATCTTTAAGTAATCTTTAAGCTGATACACTGTTAGCATTCTTAAGAATATTTGGCTTTCTCAAAACAACTTTTCGTTTTTTTGTTGTTTGATTCTAGCTAAAGGCTTGACCCTCTAATTTTCAATTAATTCCTTGTTCTTCACCTTTAGGTTTGAATAACCACTGAAAAAAACATTTTAGAATGACATGTATTATATATTAATGTGTGTTAATGTGTTTTAATAGCAAATGAATGAGATAAATGCACAATATTCCTGATGAGAATAAATATGCACGGAACGCCATTCATTGTTTTCATAAACTACAGCATAATGAATTGGAAATTAGTAGGAAACCGTACTGTGTGCTGTATTTTTGTTTTTAAACCAACAAAATGTGTTAATTCATGTATGAGAATTGATCTAAAGTAGTCCTACCCTGCTGGTGATTTGTCCTTAATAATGCATTTTGAAAAGGTATAATGGATAGTTCAGTTTGGTCTAGTGGTACTGTAGCATTACCAAATCCAGACTACGTATTGGCCCTCAGAGATAAGGGTTAAATCCCTGAGTTCCCCATTTCACTACCTGCAATATGTAACTCTCATTTATCCTCTCATTCGTTTCCCATCTGTCTCTATCAATAAAACTGCATAATACGTTAAGATAACGGACTGCTGAAATATGGAAGTGTTCCTAAATTATTGCATTTCATTTTAAATATACCTAAAGCGCTATCTACATGCCATTTAAAAGTGGTAATGGTAAGAGGAGCTTCACTAGATTTTAATATACAGCACAGCTGACAGTCCCAATGCCAACTGGATGGATTCCTCAGCGCTCCTAGCATACAAGCACGCTTTTCTGTGACTGTGTGCAATCATTAACAAACACCATTCCAGAGCATAGCACATGGGAGACAGACAGACAGACAGACAGACAGGGGTGGAGAGGAGATCATAGCTGGAAAGTGTACAGAATGAATGACTTCCTACAGCTGTGTCTTGCCGCAGCCCTGACCAGCTCCCCCAGCTAGCACCTCTCTTCACTAGGATCTGGGACTGCTCAGCTCTCTCTCACACACACACCGCTCACTGGGATGGAAGCAGAGGTGGTCCAGAGGCCCATAGAATGTAATACACACATGTGCGTGTGCCATGCATGCACACGTGTGCACTACACACAGAGCAAGTGTGTATTGTAGGGAAGAGAGAGGTGAAAGTTCAGATGAATCCCCACCAGGCTGAATATTCAACTTCAGAGGGCATGATTTTTCTTACATAAAAAATGACCAATTTGAAATCTTTATTTGACACCTTCATACTGTATTCAAACTGATATGAAAGCTCAAAAAAGGACAAAGCGATGAATATTTTTTAGCTCTTTAATTGATAACAGTTACGGCAGTGTTACAGTAAACACACCAACAGGCTGAAGGTAGTAAATACCACTACTCTAATACTTCATACAGCAGAATAAATTATACCATGGTAATATACATGTGGAACAGAAAGGGGATAAAGCAGAACACAGATTCCATAAAGCAAGTAAACAGGTCAGGAGTCAGGTGTTAGAAATGGATTTGATACACTAGAAGCGTAAACAAAAACAAACAAAGTAATATTAGTTTTTTTATATACACAATAATGGGGCATCATTAAACAGAGCTTTCAGACCAGCCTGGTTTCAGTGCTTCAGTCATCATTACTTTTAGTGAGGTGTTCTCCAATGGAGATGTGTGGTCTGGAGCCTGGCTGTACACACACATAGCCAGAGAACACACTGCTCGGCCCACTGTTCTATTCTGACTCCTTTCCCTGACAAGAGAGGTCCCCATCCTGTATGGCATCAAAGCTGTGCTGCTGAACCCCTGGACAATGTTTCACACTGAGAGAGGTCAGAGGTCAGACAGATATGTAATGGTCCACAGTAAGGTCTGAACTCGGATCATGAGTCCATAAGATCAAGTGCTGGAATACACCTTCCCCATGCCCCCGTCTGCACTTGTAGGTGTGGAATAATAGGTTTCCTCTAGTCACTATCAAAATGTATTGGTCTCTCTCTCTCTCTCTCAACTAACAACCTCTTTTATACAATTATTCAATTTAGGAAGTTTAATGGAATTTTCTCCTAATTTAATATACAGAATTCCCTACTTAGCTTGGCTCAAAACACTGCATTTTGGTTTAAAGAAATTCATACAATATAACACAACCAAAAACAACAGAAGGAAACCAGTAAAGAAAACAATCAAATGCATTGACTTCCGCAGATCCCTTTTGCTTAACTACCACTGAACATTGTTGTTGTTTTAGTATAAAACATACTCTTTATAAACAAACAATACACATCCGGCTACTGTACAATTTCCATGTAAAGGCGACAAAGGGTTAAATCGTGACGTGGAATATGCACACGTAACTCACTCCAACTTTTGCACAAAAAAAATGCAAAAATCATACACAGATATAAATGAGAGATTGGTGTGAAAGTTCAAGTTATAATTCAGCCCAACATAGTTCTGTGTCAAAGGTCAACTATGAGTGCTACACAAATGTTTAATATGAGCTATTCTTTAAAAAATGTTTTGTTTTTGTACATTTCTGCGAGTGTGTCGGTCGAAGCAGGAGTTGAATGTCCAGGGGACTAGAAGGGGGTGGATCCAGCCGGAGCCAGAGGGGGCCAGCCAGAGCCAGAGGGGGCCAGCCAGAGCCAGAGGGGGCCAGCAGGAGCCAGAGGGGGCCAGCCAGGCTGGTTACCTGTGCCCTTTCACAATTCAAAGGATTATTTCATTTGACAAAGTGCATGTGAATGGCACAGTTTGCCTTCTCTTAATCTCATCATGGGCAGAGAAGGAATGTGACTGGCATCAGTCAGCCCTGCTGGAGGAATGTTTCAAAGGAATGCACACTTGGTCCAAACCAACATGGTAAACAGCTACATGTGATTTTATGTCTTAATTAAACAACAAAATATATCAAACCTGGCTGGTAATGAGAAGGGCCATTTATAATTAGCTTTGACACTATGTTGGTGTTGTTTAATCTCCTTCAATTGTTAAAGTCACATAGAGCTTTTGGGTAGGGGGTTTAGTCCTCCTTGGCAAGGTCCATATTTCTAAACAAAATACATTAATTTCCCCAATCCTGTTTTTACAAACAATGCCCTCCTCCCCATGGAGTACAGCTAAGGATGGATGTTGGGAGGGGGGAAGCCATTGGCCACCAAACCGCAGCTAATTCGCAGTAGAATCCGCCCAGCTAGACTTCCCACTGAGTGGCCAAGTTCTTTAGGAATGTCAAGTTGAATGTGAAAGCGGGAAGGTCAAATCGCTCACGAACATTAGAGCTCAGGGTCCAGGCGGAGGAGCCGCAGCCTGGAAAACAATCAGCTTCTCTCTCCGGCTGGACCGACACACAAACACACACCACTGCAACCCACCACATCACCTCAGTCATCTGCTAGTATTTCACACGGAGAGAGAAAATAACTATGAAGGGAATAACAAACAAAAATAGAATCACATGAATCATAATTGTAACAGCAATAATAATATTAACAATCCTGATATAAAAAAACAAGAGTGATAATCATTTGAATAATATTGGCTTAGTGAACTATTATAAACAACAAGGTCAAAGTACATTTGGAAGTGGCTCTGAGTGTTGTGCTGGACTGGAGTGCAGTGTGCACCCAGGGGGCGCGTTCTCCATGCTGGCTGGGGCCATCATCTCTGGGTTGCCTGGGCCGAGCCAATCAGGGAGGAGGACACAGAGGAGTGGCAGAGCCACGGTTTAGGGTCTTGGGGTATAGGATCGGGCTGCCTGTTGGCTATCCATGGAAAGGCAGTTCTAATGACAAGTCCTCTCGTAATCAAGAGGCAAAAAGACACTCTGACATACACAGAGACATCCTGACTGCCTGCAGGGTGGGGAGGGGGAGAGAGTGCTGCAGTGGTTAGGCTGCAGGGAGGGTGGGGGGGCAGCAGCAGGGTTGTATATGTTAAAGGGGTGTTGAGTTTAGACTGGGTGGAGCCAGGCAGAGGCTGGCTGTTTCAGTAGGCCTGTCCCGTCTCCACCTGCAGCAGTCCCAGGACAGCAGAGTGGTCTCCCAGCTTCATCCTCCTCTGGGTGGACAGACTCACATTCTTAGTCAGGTAGTCCACTGCAGCTAGAGAGAACAGACACACAGATAAAGGTGAACATGTGAGGGATATACACACATAAATATACATGCACAACACAGACAAAGAAACATACACACACACATACACACTGACAGGTGGGCAACTCCTCAAACACACCCCTTTCTGTCCTTTTTGTTCAATGTCATTTTCTTTTTCTTTCTGTTCAAAATGAGTTGTGGCAGAACTAAGTGGAGTAAAATGAGAAATAATTAGAAATAAAAAAATTCTCTCTCCCATGCCCTGTCTGAGGTTTGACACAGACTTGGCACAGGGCATGTGCCACCTCATAGAGTCTCCATGCTATCAGTCAGAATGGTCCCAGTGTGTGTCGTGTGTGCCAGTCTTCATTACACTTAGCATCTCTGATTTCATGCCCTCCACACTTCCTATCCCGGATCATTTTCATCAGTAGACAGCAGCTTTCTTTTCTCTCCTCCGTTCATTAGCCAGCCACTGTGCTCAATCACTGTCTTAATTAAGCACACATCAGATCACATCCACACCGCCATCAGTCTCTGCTCTGCAAGCTGGCTGATAATAACGCTACTGGCATACACGCACGCACACGCACACACACACGCACACACACACCCATACACACACACACACACACACAAAACACACACACAACAGGACCAAAGGGAGGCTGACTGGGTAAGTGTGGTTCAGTTTACCCATTATGAAGGGTTGTGACACAGCATCAGTCAATAATTATGTTAATCTAATCAGCCTGTTTCCTGTCCCGAGGTGTGTGTGTGTGTGTGTGTGTGTGTGTGTGTGTGTGTGTGTGTGTGTGTGTGTGTGTGTGTGTGTGTGTGTGTGTGTGTGTGTGTGTGTGTGAGTGCGTGCGTGCGTGCGTGCGTGCGTGCGTGCGTGCGTGCGTGCGTGCGTGTGTGTGAGACAGAGAGAGAGAGGGGTGGCTAAGAGGACAGGGTGCCCCTTAGGGTGTGTTAGTGTCTTTGAAGTGGCCCTCTCCTTGTTCCCAGCTAAACAGAGCAGAGTGGGGTGTGACTAAGCCAGGCAGCACCGGAGGGTGAATCATAGGCCTTTATCAGACAGACCAGGAGTCAAAAGTCAGGGGGCAGCTCGGCCTAGGAGGTGGTGGAATGGGCACCATTTCCTCTAATTACAGTACCACTGGTTCCATTTCATATGAGGTGGAAGACATGCAGGAGACTTGTATTGGTGAGGAGGTCAGATGGGAAAGGCATACAAACACACTCACTTCCTCACATTCACACATAAATGCAGATGCAGTACTTACTCTGTCCATACTGACTGTACTGGTATCCGGCGGTGACGGGGTCCACACTGTAGCTGGTGGCGCTGTAGGTGGGTGGACAGTAGGACTGGGAGGAGGTCAGGCTGTCCACCCCCTTGATGGAGTCAGAGCGCTGGCTGCAGCTGGCTGAGATGGGGTTGGAGGACTCCAGGCTGCCGTGGAGGGGGGAGATGGAGAAGTCATGTTGGGACTGGGAGGGCACGGCGTTGGGGTTACTCAGGATGCTCATCACCTAGGGAGGGCAGAGGGGAGACAGGGGGGGGGGTTAGAGAGGCCTAGGTCCTAAACAACACATGGATGGGATTGAGTAACTACACCAGCAAGTTGCAGCAAACACTGGGAGTTATCACATTACTGAGTTGTACAAAGGCAGCTAAAAAACACCCATTTAACTTTGAAACATGGACCAACAAAAAGTCTTGAAGTCACAAAAAAAGGACAGGGGTGAGAGAGAGAGATGGGGTGAGAGAGAGAGATGGGGTGAGAGAGAGAGAGATGGGGTGAGAGAGAGAGATGGGGTGAGAGAGAGATGGGGTGAGAGAGAGATGGGGTGAGAGAGAGAGATGGGGGAGAGAGAGAGAGATGGGGTGAGAGAGAGAGAGATGGGGTGAGAGAGAGATGGGATGAGAGAGAGAGAGATGGAGTGAGGGAGAGATAGGGTGAGAGAGAGAGATGGGGTGAGAGAGGGAGATGGAGTGAAAGAGAGAGAGAGGGTGAGAGAGGGAGATGGGGTGAGAGAGGGAGATGGGGTGAGAGAGAGAGAGATGGGGTGAGAGAGAGATGGGGTGAGAGATAGAAATGGGGTGAGAGAGAAATGGGGTGAGAGAGAGATGGGGTGAGAGAGTGAGATGGAGTGAGAGAAAGAGATGGGTGAGAGAGAGAGATGGGGTGAGAGATGGGGTGAGAGAGAGATGGGGTGAGAGAGAGAGATGGGGTGAGAGAGAGATAGGGTGAGAGAGATGGAGTAAGAGAAAGAGATGGGGTGAGAGAGAGAGAGAGATGGATGGGGTGAGAGAGAGAGATGGGGTGAGAGAGAGAGAGATGGGGTGAGAGAGAGAGATGGGGTGAGAGAGAGAGAGATGGGGTGAGAGAGAGAGATAGGGTGAGAGAGGGAGAGATAGGGTGAGAGAGAGATGGGGTGAGAGAGAGAGAGATAGGGTGAGAGAGAGAGATGGGGTGAGAGAGAGAGATGGGGTGAGAGAGAGAGATGGGGTGATAGAGGGAAATAAAGAGGTGCAGTGTTTAGCGTGGGGACAGCGCAGGGAAAGTGTGGGTACAGTGTGGGGACAGTGCAGGGACAGCGTGGGGACAGTGTGGGGACAGCGCGGGGACAGCGTGGGGACAGCAGAGTCTCAGGGTGATAATAGAACCACCAGCAGTGCCAGACAGCCCCTGTATATCCCAGAGCCTGGGGGCTGGAGGAGGCCTGAGGCCTACACACCACAACAAGCACTGAGGGAGTCCCTAATCCCCAGCCCCTAGCCGAGCCATCTCATGAATAGTAATGGAGTTGGAAGCAGTAAACGATCCCCTTAGATCAGATCCCCAAATAAATAGACTCTACTAGCCTCACCGAAGGGCCTACTGCTAGTATGAGTTACAGTTACGGCTAGGGTAACTATTAGGAGTGTTATTTATACAGCATGAGTGCATTTATTTAATACTCAGCAATATATTTCATATTCATCTACAGGAAATGCAAACTTGCAGTATAATTGAGGTTTACATTTTTTTTAAATTGTAATTTCCATTTTGAAATGTCATACTTGTTTGCCCTATCAAATCCTACAAAAATGGTCCATTAATTATAATCCACATAATCATTTACATTTCCTGTTGCTGTAGGGTCATTTTTCTACTGTAGTAAAATGGTTCAAATTAATGACCTCTCTGGGATAGGCGGGACGCAAATGTCCCACCTGGCCAATTGCCTGGGAAAATGCCGAGCGCCAAATTCAAATAAAATACTATAAAATTCTAACATTCATTAAATCACACAGGTAAGAAACCAAATTAAAGCTACACTCGTTGTGAATCCAGCCAACATGTCAGATTTCAAAAAGTTTTTTCGGCGAAAGCATAAGAAGCTATTATCTGATGATAGCACAACAGTAAACAAAGAGAGAGTAGCATATTTCAACCCTGCAGGCACCACACCTCTTACCTTTGATGAGCTTCTTTTGTTGGCACTCCAATATGTTCCATAAACATCACAAATGGTCCTTTTGTTCGATTAATTCCGCCGATATATATCCAAAATGTCAATGTATTTGGCGCGTTTGACCCAGAAAAAAACAGCTTCCAATTTGCGCAACGTCACTACAAAATATCTCAAAAGTTACCTGTAAACTTGTAAGCCAAAATATTTCAAACTACTTCTGTAATACAACTTTAGGTATTTTTAAACATTAATAATCGATCAAATTGAAGACGGGTCTATCTGTTTTCAAAACAGGAGGATCACAAACTAACGCTACTTTTCTAGTCCTGCGCAACTCTCAAACAGTACACATAACGTTAACCTGATCCAAGATGGCCGTACTTCTTCATTACACAAAGGAATAACCTCAACCAATTTCCAAAGACTGGTGACATCCAGTGGAAGTGGTAGGAACTGCAAACGAGTGCCTTAGAAATCTCGTTTCCCAGTGAAACCATTGAATAGACAGTGACCTCCAAAATTGTTTTTTTTCGGAATGGTTAGTCCTCGGGGTTTTGCCTGCTACATAAGTTCTGTTATACTCACAGACATGATTCAAACAGTTTTAGAAACGTCAGAATGTTTTCTATCCAAATCTATTAATAATATGCATATTTTATATTCTTGGCATGAGCCGCAGGAAGTTGAAATTGGGCACGCTATTTATCCAAAAGTGAAAATGCTGCCCCCTATCCCAAAGAGGTGTTAAGATGCTACATCTGTACACAATCATAAATTAACAAATAATAATCCACTAGTGCTATGAATGTTATTATTTCCATTAGACTAGAGGCACAGGCATCACCACAATGCAGTGCAGACGGACGTTTCTACTGAGCTTTTGCCCTAAACATAAAATGTTGAATTAGACTTATATTTCCCTTTTAGGAAAGCAGAGGGACAGAGGGAAAGACTCTTAATGGGGGAATTGGTCCCACATATGCTTCCCTTCTATTGCATGGAAGCATCCTCCCCAACATCAGGTTCACGTTGTGTCTCGCTACGCTGGGCTGGCCTTTGGCGCTTTGGCTGCTAAACCAATTAGCTCATCATGGAGGTGGTTACACACACGCATATACACACACACACACACACACACACACACACACACACACACACACACACACACACACACACACACACACACACACACACACACACACGCACACACGCACACACACACAAAGGTTTAAACACAGTTCACAGAGCTGATGCTGTGGTGCAAAATATCCTACAGAAGGACAGGGCTCCAGTCAATCTCCAGAGTGGACATCTCAGAAACCTTTATACTGTAGATCTTCTTCACTGCATACGTATGCAGTCATACTGCTCGGCAATGCATAGCCAGACACACACACTGCATACGGAAAATGGATCTCATTCCACAAATTAATCATATTCTGAAAAAAAAATATCTGAGGAAATATGAAGCACTTGAGGCACATCAGAGACATAAAGGCTGGTTAGCGATTTCCTCATGTTAATTCTATCAGCATGGAAACCCCCAGCCTTCTCCAACCCCACCACTTATTTATACAGAACATGTGACATGTATCTATGAGAGGGAGATTCATGGCTCTCTGCATGCAGGACACATGGGATGCTCCCTCCCAGATGGACCGGAGCTGCAGAACAGACTCCGTGTGGAACCTTCTGTCCCCTGCTGTATTGTGCTGGGCTGTGATGTACATACTATGCTGTGCTGGACTAAGATGTGCTGGTCATGTGACGTAGGTGTGGGGAAGTGCTAGTCGGGGGTCCAGGGAGACAGCTGGAGGGGTGGGCCAGATATAGTCATCAGTTAATTCAAGCTTGATTACATCACTTCCTTATTTAAACATGAAATAATGAAGCAGCCAATAATCAGGGACTGTGCTCGAATCAGCCCTATTACTATTCATAGGTTTAACTAGCTCTTCAAAAGAGAAGGCTACTTTTCATGGACAATTTTTTTCCCGTCAAGATTGCAAAGAAGTTTGCAGTTGTAAAAAAGAGAGGATTGTCTGGAAGGTTGTATCCTTGAGATGCCTCTCCTAAAATCACTCAGATGATTTTGGTTAACTTTTGCTGGAGGGGGGAAAGGTAAGCTCCCCGATTGAGCCGGGTTCATATTAGCTATCTGTAATGTCTTTCTGCTTTCACACAGCTAAACAAAAATCAATGCCATTTCGCCACTTTCCCCTATTATCTGATGTGGGTGCAGATATGGCTGATGCTGAGTATCAGCTGCAGGGTGTAAAACACACCCTCAACAGGCCTTTAGACCTGCTCTGCTCCAGAACAACACCACTCAATACACACTTAACCAACACCCTCACTCTCTCTCAGAACAGCCCTCCACTACACCCCTGCCTCCCTCCCCTCTCTCTTTCTCTCCGTACAGCGTCTTCAGTGTTCGTTTGTTGTTTGACTTTGTGCTAGGGCTGTTGGAGGAGATAATGTGAGACAGGAGCAGTTTAAAGGACACTGCTCCAGGGCGTTCCCTGCCTCGCTCTCTACAGATAGATTACTTTATAAATAATCATAAAAACTCATTCATTCTCTCAACTTCTGAGCCCTCCAGCCCCGCGGCGGAGTGAATGGAGAACTGGAAGTTGATACAATGTGCATCCTTTCAGATAAACAAATAGAGCATTTGTGACACAAAAAGAGGTTCTTTCATACCCTGCTAATTTCCTTAACAGTCAAATTATATTTTTGTGTCTGCTTAAATGTTTGATGAGCCTTTGCTCTTTGTTGGATTTGCTTCCAGAATAAAATTTGACTTGCTGTGAGGAAGTTGACTGACAGAAAAAGCAAAAGGCAATATTTCTTTAGGCTACAACAAAAGAGGGAAAAATGTCATAATTTTCTTACATACAATACTCACTAAATTCCCCACAGTGACATATTCATACCACAGTTTCAAAGAGATGCCATCCGTCAGAATGTTATTTAATACCCTTCATTATCACTACATACACGCCAACACATACACACACACTGGACTCTCCCCACACACTCACACATACTGACACGCCAACACATACACACACACTGGACTCTCCCCACACACTCACACATAGTTACACTGACACGCCAACACATACACACACACTGGACTCTCCCCACACACTCACACATAGTTACACTGACACGCCAACACATACACACACACTGGACTCTCCCCACACACTCACACATACTGACACGCCAACACATACACACACACTGGACTCTCCCCACACACTCACACATAGTTACACTGACACGCCAACACATACACACACACTGGACTCTCCCCACACACTCACACATACTGACACGCCAACACATACACACACACTGGACTCTACCCACACACTCACACATACTTACACTGACACGCCAACACATACACACTCACTCACTCACTCACTCACTCACTCACTCACTCACTCACTCACTCACTCACTCACTCACTCACTCACTCACTCACTCACTCACTCACTCACTCACTCACTCACTCACTCACTCACTCACTCACTCACACATTACACATACACACATACGCAACACACACACATACACACTCATCACATATGCTGCTGCTACTGTCTATTATCTATCCTGTTGCATAATTACTTTACCCCTACCTATAGTGATCGGAAAGTATTCAGACCCCTTGACTTTTTCTACATTTTGTTACATTTCAGCCTTATTCTAAAATTGATTGAACATTTTTTAAAATATAAATCTATACAGAATACCCCATAATGACAAAGCGAAACAGGTTTTTAGAAATGTTTTCTAATGTATAAAACATAAAAAACATAAATGACTTAAATGTAAATGTAAATGTAAATTTACTTATGTATTCAGACCCCTTGCAATGAGACTCGAAATTGAGCTCCGTTGCATCCTGTTTCCATTGATCATCCTTGAGATGTTTCTACAACTTGATTGGAGTCCACCTGTGGTAAATTCAATTGATTGGACATGATTTGAAAAGGCACACCTTTCTATATAAGGTCCCACAGTTGACAGTGCACGTCAGACCAAAAACCAAGCCATGAGATCGAAGGTTGTCTGTCGAGCTCCGAGACTGTGTTGAGGCACAGATCTGAGGAACGATACCAGAAAATGTCTGCAGCATTGAAAGTTCCCAAGAATACAGTGGCCTCCATAATTCTTAAATGGAAGTAGTTTGGAACCACCAAGACTCTTCCTAGAGCTGGCTGCCCGGCCAAACTGAGCAATTGGGGGAGAAGGCATTGGTCACGGAGGTAACCAAAACCCAATGTTCACTCTGACAGAGCTCCTCTGTGGAGATAGGAGAACCTTCCAGAAAGACAACCATCTCTACAGCAATCCACCAATCAGGCCAGTATGGTAGAGTGGCCAGACGGAAGCCACTCCTCAGTAAAAGGCGCATGACAGCCTGCTTGGAGTTTGCCAAAAGGCATCTAAAGGACTCTCAGACCATGAGAAACAAGATTCTCTGGTCTGATGAAACAAAGATTGAACTCTTTGGCCTGAATGCCAAGCGTCACATCTGGAGGAAACCTGGCACCATCCCTACGGGGAAGCATGGTGGGAGAAGCATCATGTTGTGGGGATGTTTTTCAGCAGCAGGGACTGAGAGACTAGTCAGGATCGAGGGAAAGATAAACAGAGCAGAGAGATCCATGATGAAAACCTGTTCCAGAGCGCTCAGGACCCCAGACTGGGACGAAGGTTCACCTTCCAACAGGACAACAACCCTAAGACTGTAACGTAACAAAATGTGGAAAAAGTCAAGGGGTATGAATACTTTCCGAATCCACTGTATGTACATATCTACCTCAATTCCCTCGTACCACTGCACATCAACACAGTACTGGTACCCCATGTACAGTGGGGCAAAAAAGTATTTAGTCAGCCACCAATTGTGCAAGTTCTCCCACTTAGAAAGATGAGAGAGGCCTTGTAGAATTTTGAATGAAGTTATTTCCAAATTATGGTGGAAAATAAGTATTTGGTCAATAACAAAAGTTTATCTCAATACTTTGTTATATACCCTTTGTTGGCAATGACAGAGGTCAAACGTTTTCTGTAAGTCTTCACAAGGTTTTCACACACTGTTGCTGGTATTTTGGCCCATTCCTCCATGCAGATCTCCTCTAGAGCAGTGATGTTTTGGGGCTGTTGCTGGGCAACACGGACTTTCAACTCCCTCCAAAGATTTTCTATGGGGTTGAGATCTGGAGACTGGCTAGCCCACTCCAGGACGAAGCCACTCCTTTGTTTCCCGGGCGGTGTGTTTGGGATCATTGTCATGCTGAAAGACCCAGCCACGTTTCATCTTCAATGCCCTTGCTGATGGAAGGAGGTTTTCACTCAAAATCTCACGATACATGACCCCATTCATTCTTTCCTTTACACGGATCAGTCGTCCTGGTCCCTTTGCAGAAAAACAGCCCCAAAGCATGATGTTTCCACCCCCATGCTTCACAGTAGGTATGGTGTTCTTTGGATGCAACTCAGCATTCTTTGTCATCCAAACACAACGAGTTGAGTTTTTACCAAAAAGTTATATTTTGGTTTCATCTGACCATATGACATTCTCCCAACCTTCTTCTGGATCATCCAAATGCTCTCTAGCAAACTTCAGACGGGCCTGGACATGTACTGGCTTAAGCAGGGGGACACGTCTGGCACTGCAGGATTTGAGTCCCTGGCGGCGTAGTGTGTTACTGTTGGTAGGCTTTGTTACTTTGGTCCCAGCTCTCTGCAGGTCATTCACTAGGTCCCCCAGTGTGGTTCTGGGATTTTTGCTCACCGTTCTTGTGATCATTTTGACCCCACGGGGTGAGATCTTGCGTGGAGCCCCAGATCGAGGGAGATTATCAGTTGTCTTGTATGTCTTCCATTTCCTAATAATTGCTCCCACAGTTGATTTCTTCAAACCAAGCTGCTTACCTATTGCAGATGCAGTCTTCCCAGCCTGGTGCAGGTCTACAATTTTGCTTCTGGTGTCCTTTGACAGCTCTTTGATCTTGGCCATAGTGGAGTTTGGAGTGTGACTGTTTGAGGTTGTGGACAGGTGTCTTTTATACTGATAACAACTTCAAACAGGTGCCATTAATGCAGGTAACGAGTGGAGGACAGAGGAGCCTCTTAAAGAAGAAGTTACAGGTCTGTGAGAGCCAGAAATCTTGCTTGTTTGTAGGTGACCAAATACTTATTTTCCACCATAATTTGCAAATAAATTCATTAAAAATCCTACAATGTGATTTTCTGGATTTTTTTTCTCATTTTGTCTTGTCATAGTTGAAGTGTACCAATGATGAAAATTACAGGCCTTTCACATCTTTTTAAGTGGGAGAACTTGCACAATTGGTGGCTGACTAAATACTTTTTTGCCCCACTGTATATATTGTTTCTATTGTTATTTGATATTTTTTCCATTATTATGATGATGATGATTATTTGATTGGATTCTGCATTGCTGGGAAGGGCCTGTAAGTAAGCATGTTACTGTTATTCTACAGCATGTGACAATAAACATGTCATTGCATTTGATCAGGTCAGAATGCACCTGTTTATCCAGTGACCTGCACTACCCACAGACAGATGAAAATGTTCACTATACCTGTACATTTTTTTTCATTTTCACTCAAATATTTCACTGACAAAGTTTTTGCATCTGAAAGAAATAGTGATACAGTATAAGAGAGAAAGAGATATAAAACGAGGGGAAAGAGGAGAGAGAAGAGGCAGAAAGAGAGAGTGTGAGAGAGAGGATTTGGGAAGTACAAAGACTCCTCTAGGACTAAAGTTGGCCTGAGGGCCAGCCTGCCTGGAGAGCTGATAGGACAGCCCTGTGTTCCATTCCCGGCGCCAGCACCCGCGCCAACACACCCCACTCCACAAACTCTGCTCTTAATCTGCGCAAGACTGGATTAGCTCCCCTGTCACCGATAGCTCCTGTTCTGCCCAAATCGAATGCCCCCAAGATGTACCTTTAAGTTCGACAGAGGTCACCGGGGCAGAGAGGAAAAAATAAGCACTCCAAATGTCTGGAAGTTATCCCGAGGGGCACAGAATAACATCTCACACCTTGGCAGATCTGCCTGGCTGATACACGCCTCAGCTGGGAATGACTTAAGATCAGGGATGATGATGACACCAGATATGGGTCGATTTTTCAAGGCCAGTCCTGTGGGTGTGATTACAGAGATTAAATGTATGGTTGAATTCACTGACCTATAAGTCAAGTAAATTGAGTATACTGTGTGGTTTGTGTTGGATGATTGAGGAACCAAATACATGGAAATAGAAAATAATTCAAACTTGTGCAACGACTAAAATGATTAGGAATATTCCATTTCAAATATCGAATATTTTTTAATTATTTCTGAGAACTGGTCCAAAAAATACTTTGAATCCGATATTACTCCAAATCTAATTGAAACCTTATTTTACTGATCAATTCAAGAATGCAGGGTGAAATAATTTTGCGATGAACAAAATGAAGGCAAACTTACAAATCAAATAAACAGCATAAATTCCTTCATTTGGAAAACAACTAGGAAAGAGAATAAAGTACTTAAAGATCAAGGATTTTTTCTAAAGAGTCAATAGCAGTGCAACCCCAAGTCCAGCCCTCCCTCCCCCTCATTCCTCCTTCTCACATGGGCAGCCCAGCGGGCAGTAAGGCCCCTCATCTGAGCAGACAAAATGGCTATTTAAAAATAACAGAGATTGCATAAATTGAATTAAAGCGTTTTGGTCATGGTGGAGGTGGTGGGAGCAGTGTGGGGCCAGGACGCAGACGGCAGCGTTGGTGGCAGACAGCAGATGACGGGCCCTGGCCTGCGTGTCAGCGCGTTAATTGGCCACGGCACGTTAATCAAAAGTGAAAAGTGTCTTCCGCCGCCAAGGAGACAGAGACAGGAGGGAGAGAGGGGGAGGATGGGGAGTAGAGAGAGTGGAGGGAGAGAGGGGGAGGATGGGGAGTAGAGAGAGTGGAGGGAGAGAGGGGGAGGATGGGGAGTAGAGAGAGTGGAGGGAGAGAGAGAAATAGGTATTTGAAGAGTGTGGGGTGTATGGCAGGGAAGGGGGGTGCTAATTGTGTTCAATTAAGTGCCTGATTGGCACTGACAGAATCTGGGCATTGACATGCCGGGCACAGATGAGGATGATTAGCGGGCATTGGAACAAGCTGTCACTTCTCACAACATTAGCCATACTACCACAGTGTCCCCCAGACTCTCTACTCCGCTCTCTAACAATTCTCCCCACAAACGCCGAGCTGCACCATTTTATCAAACAGCTAAACTGGAGACTTAAGCAAACAGAATATCAAACGAAATTCCACAAGATATTAAATCTAGAATCCTTAATTGAAACCATTACAAAGCATGCTCCCCACCCCCTGTTTTGCAAAAAAGCTCAGGGATGGGGCTGGAGAAATGTAACCGCTCTCAAATGCATAGAAAGAGCTATAGTTGCTGACCATCTATGATATCAAATGTATAATTGTAACCATGTTTTGGGGCTATATGGTGTTTGTTTACATTTACCTTGTTTACAAACATTGGAGTAAAACAAGCTTATATTTTGGTCAACAAATGGATGTAGCAAGCAATATTTCATAAAATGTAATTGGAGAATAATAGCTTTGTAATAGATTGGATTAAATACATTTTCTTCTCTGAACCATTCCCCGCCCCCGCGCGTCTTCTCTATCCTTGTGTTCAATGGAGCACAGCTGCCTGCTACTAGCCAGAGAAAGGACTCCCTCCCTCCTAAACGGCCCACTGTGCATGCAGGGCCCCTCACTAACCAGAGGTTACGTCTATTGGGCTGCAATTGGAGAACGTGTGGCGAGCAATCCTCTATTCTCTGCTAGTGATATGCTTGAGTTACTATGGGATGGATTCAGCCACCAGGAACAAGAGCAACCCACTCCAATACAAAATCACAGACACGCACGCACGCACGCACGCACACACACACACACACACTGCAACTCACCTCGCACCGCCGCCTCTGCCAAATTAAACGGCAGATTTTCTGATTCCAGCAGAGAGGTTTCAGTGAGGCAGGGCTGTGTGTGTGAGGGAGCAGCTCGGAGAGGAAAGCGAGGCGGATCGGGGAGCACTGGGGGGTTGTTTGCTAAAACCAGCAGGAGCCAGGCCTAGTGAAAAATGTCAGGTCAAATTGTTCTTGACAGTGTTAATATCTGCACCTCATAGTCATAATTACATGTAAATAAATAGTGAAATAGCTCTCAGCTGGATACTGAGAGGAACGGGCTGCTACACCAGACAACCAGCTGGGGACCAAACCACCTCGCATATTGTAATTTAACTGGCCCACGAGAAGGAGGGGAGGGAGAGAGAGAGAGAGAGAGAGAGAGAGAGAGAGAGAGACAGACAGAGAGAGATATGGCCAGAGACAGAGTATTAATCACATCCATGCACCTGTCAGAGAGGCATCTGGAACTAACAGGAAACACATGCAGCCAGACAACATCCCCAGCGTCCAGACGGCTAGCTAGGCAGGTTGACTGCAGCCCGGCCCTGCTGCGACCCTGCCACCCCCTGACCCCTCCCACAGAGGTCACAACAGTGTGCATGCCTCATACACCAGACTTCACTTCACCTGCCTCAGCATTAACAATTCCCACTCCAACAAGTGGAAGGTGAGAGACTGTGAATATTAATAATAATAATAGTAACACTTGGTTATAATATTATGAAATAGAGTAGAGGAAATAATGCCACGAATGTATGGAATAAAACTTCTTCAGTATGTTCCACACCGGTGTGTAATTGGTATTCAAGATAAAATCGATGTGCCTACACTTAAATAAAGGCAATACCATTCTCCATCTCATATGCATTTTGTCTGCGTGGGACACACGTGTGAATCCGTCTCAGTCATTTCCTACTTCTAGAACTTGCTGAAATGTATATTGACGGTCTCCGCAAGATAAATGTAAATCGCATTCCCTTATATTGACTATTTATCAGGATGCAACCGCTCACTTTCTGCAGGAAATATCTCTTACCAGCACACAACACCCTTGCATTTAAATAGCATTTTTATTATCCGCCAAAGCCTTTCATCTGCCTCTCCAGGGGGAGAGTGAGAGGCGACGGAGAGAAAAGAGAGAGAGAGAGAGAGAGAGAGAGAGAGAGAGAGAGAGAGAGACAGAGAGAGAGAGAGACACAGAGAGAGAGACAGAGAGAGAGACAGAGAGAGAGAGAGGGAGTAGACGTACTTTTGGCAAGAGTTGTCAAAAAAAGAGAAGGGGAAAGGTTGGTAGATAATAAATAAATGAAACCACATCCAAAGATATTTCTTTGAAACGAGAAGCAAAGAGCGTATTGGTTTCACTTAGCTGCTCTAGGGGGGTTAGAGGTTGAGGTATAGAGAACGCAGGCATGGAACCCACCACAGATAGAGAACCCATTAACTGGTTTAGAGAGTACAAGCCTGTTTGGGAAAAACATTTGACCCCTGCGTCATATAAAATACCCACGCTAAAAGCACCTAAACCCCCATTCCATCTGATACGTAGCTAAACACAGACAAAGCCCCATATCGCCAATGTTTGTACTTGTATATTTGTGATACCAGCAATCCTTTCCTCTGAGTTCAGACGTGTTAAACAAGCAGCAAGCCCTAATAATATATGCTAAAACATATAGCCAGTGGATATGATTTACCCATGATTCTCTTGGTAGCTGCCAACAGCAGGTCTCTTTTTTTTTAAGCCTCTTATATCTTTTTTTATACTTGCCAAATTGAAACAGTATTTGTTTTAATGGAAGTTCTAATTAACGTCTATGTATTCCCCCTCTTGCTCTGCGAGAGGCTGAGCTATGAATGCAGGCTATGTACTCATCCCCTTTGATTTCTTGTCAGTGGAGCTTGCCAGCTGACATGGTGCCTGGTGAGAGGCTTAATGCCCAACTTTTAATAATGTGGGGGACTACATGAGTCTCCCTCTCTCATTGGTATTCAGGTGCAGGATGTCTTGTTAGAAGTCAGAGAGGGGGGAGGAATGGAGTCAGAGCCTCTAGATTGTTCCCTCCATTTTCCCCCTATCTCTCTCTCTCTCCCTCTTTTTGGCAACGACTAATGTTGGCGTGTTAAATAGAATTCATCCCATTTTTAAAGAAGCGTCAGTGTGCTCGCTAATGGAAGAGAAGAGAGGCAGCGGCAGTTTGGAGTCTCCCCTGGCTTATCTCTGTTAGACAGTTGGGGAAGTCGCTAGCGTTGCGAGCGTAGCGTGGTGTCAGCGTGCGTTGTGTCAGCGTGCGTGGTGTCAGCGTAGGTTGTGTCAGCATGCGTGGTGTCAGCGTGCGTGGTGTCAGCGTGTGTGGTGTCAGCGTGCGTGGTGTCAGCGTGCGTGGTGTCAGCGTGCGTGGTGTCAGCGTGCGTGGTGTCAGCGTGCGTGGTGTCAGCGTGCGTGGTGTCAGCATGCATGGTGTCAGTGTGCATGGTGGGGTGCAAAGCAGGCAGCCAGGCAGGCCTGGGGACACAGATCAAAGGGAGGCAGGGGTGAGAGCCGCTCTGCCTGCCTCTGATCCCCTGTGTGTGTGTGTGTGTGTGTGTGTGTGTGTGTTTTGGAATTACACACACACACACACACACACACACACACACACACACACACACACACACGCACACACACACACACACACACACACACACACACACACACACACACACACACACACACACAGGGTAAAACGGAACACTAACGGAACACTTACAGGGTAAAACGGAACACTAACTAACTACCATGGTTTAATCCTAACACACATAACCCTTTAAATTTGTGGAATATTTTATAGTTATACTTTTTGCCATTTGGGAAAATAAATAAACACATTGAAAATAATTTATGCTGAATCCATAAGGATTGGTAGCCTTACTATGTACATACTGCATCGCTTCCCTTTGACCTAATCAGTCCTCTTGTGGACCTGTTTGATCCATTCCAGGTTTGATCCAAAGGGTCAAATATGTTGATTACTCATTTATTTCACAGTAATAACTGGCAGGTATAGACACGTTTTTCAGTTGTAGTATGATCAACAGCCCAGCTCTGTTAGAACACAAACTATTGGTAGTGTTGAAGCCTCATGAGGAGCAGTTGTTTTCTCTACTCTCCCAGCAGGTGTCCCTGTCATGTAATAAAGAGGAATTCAGCCCAAACGGCTGCCAACGAACACATCTCCCAAGAACAGCTAGTGCTTCAAAGGCTTATATGGAGTTTCCTATGACCTGATATTGTTTCTGGAGAAGATGTAGACCACCTAAGCTATGGTTACAGTTCCTTTTACAGTGCTGGTTCACCATGTCATAACCAGGTACAGTAGGCTTTGTAAATAAAATACCTTTGCTTAAAATGGATAACAGATAGACAGTTGGAACTTGGAACAATTAGAACAAATTCAAGGCTACATTTCATTAGAACAAACGTGAAATTGTATTTATTTTGCTGTAAGTTATTGGCCGTGTCCGAATGACAATACTTGCGTTCTAAATTGTAGGCTTTAAGGTTTACCAAAATGTTATGTTTTACAGTATGTGAAAGTTTGAAACCTGAGTATGCCTTAATTTCCAGGATGCCGTACTCATTTCAGCTTTTCATTTAGTAGAATTTTGCTGCACACTATTGAGGAAGAGAATCCTCTTTTCACGACCATGTGTGTTTGACAACAGCTGATAATCAGAATAGGGGACCTACAAAAGATCTACAAAAATGAACGAAAGGCGGGGAATGCACAATTGCTCATTACATGACGCCTTCTCAGCGAGGATGAGTAATATGTTGCTTAGTGCGTACGTTTTTCTAAATAGTCTGTAGTACTATTAGTACACAGTATGTCGTTTTAGTAAGTAGTAGGCAAGACGGCCTTTATGCCTTTAAGGACCAGGAAATGCGTAGAGCTAAGTGGTTGTCAATGAGTTCTTCAGTCACGCCTTCATTATTTAACCAATTACTTTCTGCTTATTAAGGTACTGTAAAAGGAATCGTAACTGAAGCTTTGGCCACAGCATGGCATACTTGTTTATATAGTAACAACTTATTGTAACGCCCAGCACAGGAGATGAGAAGCAGGTACAGGGAGTGATCCATTTAATACAGACGGACATGTAACGGAACAGGAACTGTGTCTGGACATAAAGACGACACGACAAACAATACTACTACAGGGAACAACACAGAGGAGCAGACATATACACAGGGGTAATCAACACAGTGAGGGAGTCCAGGTGAGTCCAATGAGCGCAGCTGTGCGTAATGATGTTACCAGGTGAGTATAATGACGGGTAGCCTGGTGGAGGGGTAGTGGGGAGCAGGCGTGCCACTTATAGTTTGTATGCCATTGTGAGTATGTTGTGAAGACTTCCAAAATATGTTTCACAAATTAAAAGTTTGGGAACTACTTGTTGTGAATGAAAATCCTCTCAGGTCTTCAAAGCAAGAGAGTTCCAGGTGATTGACACAAAATTCCCTCCATCAAAAAAGCAATACTAATGTTTTCAGTCGCTGCTGATATTTCTGTTCCCTGCCTCCACCTCATACTCCTGGCCTCTATCCAACACCTGCTGTGACACCAAATGAAACAGGACCAACACAACAAATCTGCTCTCATAACTCTGGCCCAGCCACAGCTTAACCCCCCACCCCACCCCTGACATAGCTAGTGCCTCTCTCTCAAACCAGCCAAACTTATATCCCACATGACAACAACCCCTGTGCCGGTGTGGATGGCTTTTCCAGCGTCCGTAATGGGAAAACGTTACGGGATTGGGATGGTTGCACCTGTCGGCAGGATTCCATTACAGACTTGGTAGTTGGCCAACACAGACCATTTACTGGGAATCACAGAACCTCTTTACCAGTAACGGGTAGCCCATCAGTACCAGACACCAGAGAAAATAGCTCACATATACCAACACACAGACATATCTCCTCTGGACAGATGCTGTCTGAAAACCCATAATATAACATTATAATTTCCATCATGATGGTGAGTATATTTGTATTGGTTTGTTATTTCATGACATAGAAGGAGGAATACAGGAGAGAACTAAATCAACGTCAACAACAACATTCAAGATGAGATGCATTTGAGAGAACTGAAGGTGACGTCTGTTTAACCACAGACAAGCTGAGTTGTGTGACTGTGTGTGTGTGTGTGTGTGTGTGTGTGTGTGTGTGCGTGCGTGCGTGCGTGCGTGCGTGCGTGCGTGCGTGCGTGCGTGCGTGTGCGTGCGTGCGTGTGAGCATTGAGGCAGTGTGAACTCTGAATCCTCTGCCAGAGAACATCCATCACCACATAGTGAGAGAGTGAAAGGAATGACACATGGCTATACTGTGAGGGGTTAAATATTCTACCTCTGTGTTGGTTTTAAAGCATACCTGTAAAATACCCAAATATGTAATACAATAAACCACCTTTTGCTTACAATTCTTTTTTTTTTTTAAACCGACTTAATATAATTATTGAATATTGAAAATGATTTTCTACAGTTAGTCAAGGTTCTAATCCCCAGTGCTAAACAGGAAGTGTGTATTATCGAAACACATAATGGAATGCTTGGGAAGAGAGGGAGAGAGAGGGAGCTGCTGTGTCGTCAGCCCATATTCAGTACTGTAGAGCCATTCATGAAAAAAGCGTTCCTGGTGTTTCCTGCAGGTTTGCAGTGAGAGCATTAGCACTTAAAGCCCCTGTGCCACGATTAACAATCAAACACCCTGTGAGCCTCCATGTTATCCTCCAACACTCCAGCAGGAGAGAAAATCTCATTTTTTGTCACCAAAATCCTTAATTCTTTCTTCCACGAAGAAAGAGGGGTAATACCAAGAATATTTGAAGAAAGAAAAAAACTCCCAATAAATCACGTGTGAATGAGGGGGAATTGCGGACAAATACAGTAATGAAGTTCATTTTCAACTCTTTACACACCATTTCAATCCTATTTTCTGCTTGTTAACCACATCTTGTTGGTGAGGCTGGGCAAGACTGGCCAGTATTGATGGGTAATTGTGTATAATTAACTCCTTACACACGATTTGCCTCAATACAAATCATTTTACATTCTGTGCTACCTACTTAAGGCTCAACCCCTTACATAGAGTCACATTTAAACGCTCCTTAATGAGGTGCCCAAAGAAGATAACATGTGGAATCTCCAGCTTTACAGAAACACATCACACACACACACACACACACGCTAACACACACACACACACACACACTCACACACACACACACACACACACACACACACACACACACACACACACACACACACACACACACACACACACACACACACACACACACACACACACACACACACACACACACGCTAACACACACAAGTGGACACAGGGGCAAAGCAATTGTATTTTCTACGACAGAAGAGAATTGCTCGGTGAGAAGGCAATCTAATGCCTATTAATTCAAACTCCAATTTGGACAGCGACGCGTCTATTACTCTAATTCTCCACTGTACTTTCACTGTGGGGAGGGCCGAGCAGAGACGAGAGGAGAGGGAAGGTGAAGCAGCATGGCAGGGGGTTTAGGAGGCCATGGAGGGGAGCAGGGGAGCCCGACACAGCCTCCCACACATTTACAGTCCCTCCTCTACAAGCCTACCGTAGCCAGCCGTTTCCTCTACAGACAGATGCTGCACGCAGCCCAGACTGAGAGCTGAAGACGACTGTTGTACAAGATTAATGGAATACCATATAATACTAAGGTCTAAAAACTTTCCTTGAAGAAGATTAAGTGCCTTCACTTCTAAGCTTTAGCTAATTATTTCATTCACATGTGTTTCTCATGTTCGAAGTAGGATTTTGATGTCCCAGGAAAGTGGAAACCGCTGTTTTGGAGCCGATGTGCCTCTATCAAGATTAATTTTAATTTGTTGATGTAAATCCAATTGTTTTACAATTGTAGCAATTTAAATGAGCCAATGAAAACCCAGAGCTTTAGAAGCTAGAATAAAAGACGATGGATCGACACACAGTAGTCTATTACTGAGTTGCTTTTTCTAATTGAGTGGTGGTTCAGCAAATTATATACACAATTTTAACCTTGGGTCATTGAATCATTAAAATGGTCAGATGTCTATATCAGAAGCATTTTTTGTAAAAATTTAACTTTATGTAGCTTACGGTACACATCCATATCAAAAGAGGCGAGACAGGGAGGAAATAGGGGAGACTTGTGCCCTTGGCCTTGAACTGACCTGTGGGGAGAGGCCGTTGCTGACCGGGTTCATGTGGTTGCTGGCAGCTGATTGGCTCATGAAGGTGTCTGAGTAGCTGGAGAAGCTGTGGCGATTGGACGAGAGGCCGTAGGGGGAGCTGCCGTCAGAGAGCCCGCCCTGGTGCATGGAGGACGGAGGCAGGGGTTGGGGCCGATGCAACGTACTGCTGCCATCTGAACCAATAACAACGACACGGAGCATGGGTAAGGAAGTGAGACAAGAGAACCACAACTAAATATACTGTTCTCAAACCTCAGCCTTGTAAACAACTTATTGAACCTTGATGGTCTCAAACCCCCAGACTCAGATAAAATGATGTTTTAGCAGTGGCTTATGCCGGCTCAGACATAATGTGTCCCCTTTTCATACTGTATGTAGCTTAGAAATATCCTGCTCTTGATTTGATTTAAAACTCCGTTAAAGCCTTAGGCTGTTTCCCTGTCATTGTGTAACAACGGCTAGTTGCTGTATAGATCCTATATTTAGCACATAACAGTTTTATGATATAACATTCTGTTAACATGTTCTAAACGTGTAGCAGACATAGCATAGATATTTGTAACCCAAGTGATACCTAGAGTAGATCAAACACGTCCATTTACACAAATATTTGAGCCCTAAACAGAGCCTCTGGGATAAGCAGATGTGGAGGCTTGTGTCTGAGTGTGTGCGCATGTGTGTGTGCGTGTCGGTGTGAGTGTGCGTGTGTGGGCATGTGTGTGTGTCTTACCCTGTGACAGTGTAGTGCCGGGGTATGAGGACTCAGGTAACTGGTAGGTAGGTAGGCTGGGCATCCCCGTGGGCGGGAAGCCTCCAGGTAACAGGTGGTTGAAGGCGGCCAGCTGATTGGCTCCTGCCTGCTTGCGCCATCTGGCCCTTCTGTTGCTGAACCACACCTGGAGGGAAAAGAACTGATGAGGAGGACGAAGAGGACAAACTACAAACAGAGAGAAGAGAGAGAGAGAGAGAGAGAGAGAGAGTAAGCAAGACACAGAGAGAGAGAGAGAGCGAGCAAGACCGAGAGAGAGAGAGAGAGCAAGACAGAGAGAGAGAATGTCTACCTTCCACTCAGTTTAGCTACTCTATGATAAGCCATCTGTAAGAGTGAAGCACCCTCTAACTCTCAGCAAGCACAAGGTTGTGTATACCAGAATAGCCATCATTTTCTCTTCATGTTCTGTGCAAAGGAATAGATGAATATATTAACACAATGTATATATTATCAAATAGATCTATGATTCCAGAATGCTCCAGATGAATTGAGTGTGTAGTCCTACCACCTGTGATTCATCTGCCTGTTGCTGTGAGAGATGGTGGTGGTGGAGCTAGCTTGTCCCTGGAGGAACCAAAGCCTGCATGGAGGTCCAGTGGTCTGGCCCTGTTGTTCTTCTTAAGTGGCTGAAGCTGTGATCTGTGTCAACAGTCTGCCCTAAGAAGTCATCAAGGGGTCAAGGTAGGGGCCACAAGCTGCATATCAGACATCTCAAGTATGTTTGTGAACCTATTAGACACTTGGAGGCCATAAAGAATGCCACCACAGTTGTGCATACTCTCTTGTCAATAGTATGTATACACTCTCTCTCTCTCACTCTCTCTCTCTCTCTCTCTCTCTCTCTCTCTCTCTCTCTCTCTCTCTCTCTCTCTCATACTTAGTGAAATATTTCAATGATATTAAGTGGATGGATTTAGCAGTTCATCTGTAATTTAAAAAAACATGAATACATATTATTTTTCACAGTCTAACCACACATTGTTAACATCTTGGTAGCTAAATAAAATGTAGAATTATATCAAAATGCAACGACGAATGCACAATGTCAACTCCCTGAATGGAAGTGACTAAAGAGAGTCCTTTTTAACTGCAGTGATTTACACATTTTAAAAAGGCTTCTGCTTCAACAAAACATGAATATAATCAGGACTTTTGAAAAGAGCAGCCATACAGCCAGCAACCTGTTCCATTTAACCAAGACAAGGCCTGGGCCCAATGTGGGCTAAAGGTTGAAGGACACTGATCTATGCCTCGCACTGGCAATTCATCAGAGTTTAATACACTGTCAGCGCAGTTCATCTACTGTTGTGTTTCAAAC